>NC_090736.1:119376708-119384208 GCF_036898095.1 Palaemon carinicauda
TATGTAAGAAATCTTTTGTTTGAAAAATTATCGATTGACATAACTGTTATAATACATATTTACCCAAAAATTAAAAGAAAGAACCAATTATCCTTCATAACTTGATGAATGCTGTTCATTTTATGGGAAATATTTATACAGCGAATATTTTCGCAGTTTATTTTCAGGAAGCTAGAGTGTTTTATGATTCTTTTGGCAATGGATCGTTCTTGTGATTTATGGCTAAGATTAAAAGCCCCTCTGGTGACTTAGAATAGGGAATTTTGGAAGATACCATTAACGGTTTCTCATAAAATGTATTTCTGAAAGTATGAGTTTCAATTTATCTATTTAGATTATGGAACTAGATATCGGACCAATAATACATTAAAAAAAAAAAAACTTAGGGTTTTTCTTTATAAATTAGAACTCGGTCAGCAAATTCAAAAACGAATAAATGCTACAGTTTTCCAATTCTAGATAAAATAAATCTTGTTGACGAAAATATATGTAAAAACCAATACATTAATGTAAAATTATGACTTCTTCAGTTGGGACTCTGTTGATGATATTCGATCTTTTAAAAGAAGGGAAATAATGAAAAATTCCCTTAAGGTAAATTTACTGAATATTTCTCATCACCCATGGAAGAAAATTTAAACCTTAGCGTGTATATATATATATATATATATATATATGTGTGTGTGTGTGTGTGTGTGTGTGTGTGTGTCTTTACATAACCTGATACTTCATCGCTAGTGCTAGAAAAGGCAAGTGATAACAACCGAAGCACGAACTCTGACTTTTAACCCTATTACTTAAAAGTAATTTGAATATGAACATCATTTCAAGTCTCGTCTAAATTATTAAAAAAAATATTTAACAGATAAAATCTTACCAAAACCTTCAATTCACACTTTATGTATAATAAACAAACAACCAGTATACAACAAACATAAACACACTGTAAGTACATTGTTAATCATGAAACATACACAACGCCAATATAATGCACAATAAATAATCAAGTACAATATTAAATCTCAAACATACACAAGACAAATATAATGTACAAGAAACAAATAAGTACAATATTAATCATGAAACATACACAAGACAAATACGCCATCTCTTACGCATGTCCATTGCACTATCAAAAATTCTATGTTAGGCAAAACAACTTTAGCCTTCACTGTGATATGGGGATTTGGAGTGGAAGGAGGCAAAGTTGGATCATTCAAGGTTTCTATAGACAAAGAACAATTATTAGCCATAGCAGCCGCCACACACAAGAAAGTCCTCAAACCATTCTCATCAAGCTGGGAACCATGATTTGACAGAATTCCCCCCCCCCCCCCCCCAAAAAAAAAAAATACTCCTTACTGTCCTAATGAAACACTCCCAAGAGCCTGCGATATGACTCGTCGTAGGCGCGTTGAAATTAAACTCAACATTGCAATATTAACATAGTAGAAATTCAAGGACTTTACCATCTCCAAACTCATTCCTTGCACCAACAAAGTTAGTAGTAATATTAAACCAAAGCATCATAATTGGCCCAAGAATAGATATAAAACGTTTTTGAGTGTTGATGAAAGTTTGTGAATAGAGAAAATGAAACTTCCAGGTTCACAGCGCGAGAATACATACGCATGAACAAGACTTCATTATCTCTTGACTGCTTTCCTGTCCTGTTTTACAATAAATTGTCCAAAAAAGTCACAGGCACAAATCGAGAAGCACGGAGATTGGTTTACACGATCATCTGGAAGATCACTCCTTTTCTGATCCAAGAGCTTCCCTCTGTTCCTTCTACAGACAACACACTTGCAAATAAAACTAGTAACTGACTAAACTGGCATTCATGATCTAGTAATCCTGAGATAGAATTTGATTAATTAGAGTAAAACCTTTTCCCTGGAGAGCAACCTTTGAGTGGAAGTAGCCAATAACTAAAGACGTAATATGACTAATTTTGGGCAACACTACTGGAAATTTCTCCTCATAACTAAGATACCATGAGATAATATACAACCTAACCTCAAAAGACTATTGTTATTTAAGAAACAGTTGAAGTTATGAAATTTGCTTAACTGACTAATACTAGAGTTTTCTTTCATCCGTCAAAGCTCTGAGTGAAAGAAATGTTCGTGTGAAGATTGCAGAATTTTGATTTCTGCTTCATGTGGATCCTCAGCAGTAACACTTTTGTATAGAGCGATCTTACCTCTTGAAGCTTTATTTTGTAGAGATCGTACAAATTTGAGACCAAATGCAACAGCTTTTTTTCAAGCGAAGCCAGGATGAAAAACGCATGAATTTACCCTGTAGACATCAGTTCTTGTTTTTCACGGACATCCTTGAAGCCGAAACTTTCTTTTTTACTTCAGGATCATCTGAAGAAAATGCAGAGTTTTTATTGATACACCAGGATTCTGGAACAAAGCCTGGTTCCCAGAGAAAAGAAGAACCACAGAACCTTACATCTTTTAAAAATCTCTAAACAGAAGCACCACACGATGCAATATCCACAGGATTTCCATCAATGCTGACAAACACCCACTCATGAGTTGATAACAGGTTCTTAATCTGTTGGACACGATTGACTACAATCACATGAAACCATTTAGCCTCATTACCAATATAACCAAGAACTACCTGAAAATAGTATAATAGAAATTCTTTACACATGAATAGTTGAACTCTTTGTTGAGAAAGCTACTAATCTTAACTGATAATACTGCAGCTGTTAACTACAAACTTGGGACCGAAATCTGTTTCAAAGAAGTAACTCTAGATTTAGAAAAAAACTAACAAGATGTGTACCCCTCCAAGAATATCAAACAAACTCACGTACGAACACTGACCATGCCCAAGTGTTGAAGCATCAGAAAAGCAGTGAAACTCCACCGAAACTACCTCCGAAATGTCAAGAGGCTTTATACATCTATTCATCTTCATATCATGTAATAGTAAAATTTCCATCTTCCACTCAAGCCATTTAGATTCAACTGAACTGGACAGAAGAGAATACCAATCATTATTTTCACGACGTAACTCTTGCAAAATTTGCTTACACTGTAGAATGAAGGGTGACACGAACCCTAGCTGATCAAACACTGAACTGATGGTTGACAGGATTCCTCTCCCGGACAAACGTTTTTCTTTAAAAAAAATTTGAATTAAAAACAATCTGCCACAATTGACCACTCAACCCCCAAAGTACTCTTTACTGAATGGTCAGACTTGTTAAAATAAAGACTTTGAAAAGACTGATAATGTTCTTTTATTGGTATCAACTACAAAACCTCTGTAGAGTTTGAACAAACTTATGTAACCGTCTTCCCTGATGAGCACAAAGTCTCTCTGTATTTCTCTCAAGTTCAAACACATCTGAAGGTGTAGCAATTGAAGTAAGACCATCATCGACATAGAAATGTTTACGAACAGACTCAGCAGCACTTTTACCAAACTAAGGCTCCCCATCGTCTGCCGCCTTCTTCATGCCAAAATTAGCATAACCTTGTGATGACACTGCACTAAACAAATGTACAGTCATTCTGAAATATTTTGGTTCACTAGAAAAATCTACTTTTTCATAAAGAAAAAGCCTAAGATATTCTATATTATCTTGCTTAACTTTAAACTGATGAAAAAATTCTCAATGTCACTAGAAATTGCAATAGGCTCTTTGCAAAAACTGCACAAGACCCCTGATAATTGTTCATTAGATCAGGTCCTTGAAGCAACTCATCATTGATTGAAACTCCATTACAACGAGCACTGCAGTCAAAAATAGCTCTGATCTTGCTTGGTCTTTATATTCATAAAATCATGGTGTTGAATATAAAAACATCGATCACTAACAATTTCTGATTGAGGAACTACTTTTGCATAACCTTGTTCAAGCATATCTCTCATAAATGATATGTAATGATCATAAAGCATTTTGTCCCTTTCCAAGTGTTTAACTAGGAAATGCAGTCGTCTCAGAGCATTAGCCATGCCATATGAAAATTATGGCTCAATCTCTCCTAAAGGGCAAAGTCATAACAAACTGTCTAGATTCAGACAGAGACAAACTATCTTCTGAAATTTTTAAGAATCGACGATCTATAGTAGACAGTTTTACATTATCAGTTTCCAATTCGGTGAAATCTTTTTCAAGTATGTTGGCTACATAAGAAGGAGAAACTTCTTGAATTTTGCACCTCAAAGTGAACTGAACAATAGGAACTGGCGAAGGATCAAGATTCTCAGATGCCAAAAGAACATGAGAAGCTCCCAAGTCACTATCATCAGATTCAAATTCGGTAGAAATGGTTCCAACGATAGTCCAACCCAAACTACTTTGCTGTGCATAATGACCGTCGCCTGGTGATGGAATAACCTCTAAAGGAACCAAAGCATTTGCGCAATTATTTCCAAGGAGCATTCATATGTTGCAATCAGTTTTAACAGGTACCAGATTTTCTCTAATAAAATGAAGATGTGACCAATCATTAACCATATCTGGTGAAGGTATATGACTGCAATTAGCTGGCATAATCTTACGAGTATATGCTGCTGGTAGACTCAAACAACTGCTATCATCGAGACTTTTGACACGTAAACCACTGATCTTTGAACTCTCAATAAGTTTATCCTTAGCCAACATTGTACTCAACAAATTTGCCCTAGAGAAACTAACATTCAACTGTTGAGCAATTTTCTCTAAAACAAACATAGAGTCACTCTGACTGTCCAGCAAACTATAGACAAAAACTTCCCGATTAGGGTCCGATTCATAAGCTAAGCACATTGAAACTATTATTAAACTAAACTGTCATCCATGCCGATAACTCAAAAAACTTTGAAAAGACATTGGTTTAAAGACTGATGCATCCACACAAAAATAATACACTCTTATACCACAGAGTTGGAAGTCTTTCCTTACAGTCTCAACAATATAATTAATGTTGACAATAATTAGTCATATGACCTCAATTTAGGCACCCATAGCAAAGTTTCTCCTCGAACACAAACTTACTTCTCTTATCATAGGCCTTTTCTCTGAGCTTAGGACATAAATCTAGATAATGAACCCTACTACAGAACTAACCATTCATAGGACTCTGTTTTTTATTTGTCACTACAATTAAACTTTGACTGCTCAGTTAAACTCGAATAGAAGGTTTTTGAAGCCTTCACTTTGCCTTTCTGATAGTCACTTAGCGGAATATTCTTCAAAGACTGATAAGACATAATAGGATTACATGCGATATCAACTTCATTTGATAGAGTACAAACAAAGTCACTAAATGAAGGAAAGACATTTTTCTCCCCATACTATGTGCTACTATACGAGCCCAACGATTTATAATCCAATCTGGCAGAACATGTAACATCTGGTTTTCCTTCCCATCATTCATTACAGCAAGGTTACCAAGACCCTTTGAAGCGGACAAACACTGCTTCAAAAAATCTGAGATCATTCGCAGTACAACATTGTCCTTTCCTGATAATTCATTCTAGGACTGTGTTCTATTTCTGGATGATATTGAGATTGCAAAATGATTTTCATACCTATCATTCAACCAGTTCATGGCTTCCACATAGAAATCATTTGTATGAATATACGAAATGCCTTCAATGCATTCTCTAGCTTCACCTCCAACATAATTCTTTAAAAAATTGATTTTTTTCATTGGACGACACCCCAGGTTTATCGATCAAAGCAGAAAAGGAACTCTTCCATTCAGAGTATTTAAGAACATCTGTAAAGATTGACGGCTCTGCAACCGGCAATCCATACTTAAAAAGTATAGCCAGCAACTCATTGTCACAATCCAATTCTTATGTATAAAGATTTTGGGGATTACCAGAGTGTGGGAAGTTTGACATATTAGGTTCTAACCTTTGATTAAACTGAAATTGATTTGAAACGATAATGGAACAACACCTGGGTTAATTTATGTAAAAGCCTTTTGAGACACATTAGGAGCTATCGATGGTATATCAATACCTGTTCCAGGATTAAAAGAAGAAACTCTGGGTTGAGCATCTGAAGCAATAGGGGTAGTAACAATACCTTGCCTAAGACCATCTGTAAGCACTACATTTGGCAACTGTTGAACCAAAGAAACCCTATATTTTACACGTGTCTCCTACCAAATCCTCACACTGAGCTACAGCTAATTGCAGTCATATACCTCAGAATCATACAACTTGGGCAATGTTCCTAAAAACTATCGATTTGATGGCGCTTCCCAGACTCATCCACCAACAAATGGGACTTAACACTACAACGCGAGCCTTATCATTGCTGAAGAGCATGCCTCTTACACTCCACAATGGCCAATTTCCGCTACACCCGCTATTTCTTTAATTCAGCTTGAGCTTTCTCAGAGTCAGCTTTAGATTTGTATACTGCATCCACAAACGTTAACAGAGTTTTCAGCTTCGCTGCCTCAACTGCAGCTTCAGCCATCAACGAAGAATGCCCACATGCAGTCCCAGAACTCTTACGAGACTGCTTATTTGAACCTTTAGCTTGATTCTAGGAATATTGTCTACTTCGCTTTCGCCAGAAGGAATAACATTCAAAATAAGATTATTGGTTTGTTCAACCATTGAAATCGGTTTAGAATTTTAACTCTTCTCCTAAAACCACTCTACTGCGATAATGAATAGCAGTAACTGTATCTAGTTCTATTTTGAGATGTGATAACTCTGCATTGGCTGTGTTAGCAAACCCTTTTCTACAATAGGCAATTTCTAACTTCATTCACTTTTCAGTCAATATCCGTAGCCTAACAGGTCTACCTTCCTTATCACTCACGTTTTCTTATCCCTTTGACCTCAGAAACATCTTTACAAATATGTTATACACTGAATACCAATATATACATATACAAAGTAGAAATGGTTATATTACAAAATAACATTTCTTAAATTCTACAACCCATAGTTTGTCTTTCCTTACAATACGCCAAGAATCTACGAGAACTTTGTCTGTCAATAGCTCTAAGAAAATAAAAATACAGTCTACCTTGAATCCATAACAAACCTGCAATCATAGTTACAGATGCGTAGACTCTACTTTCAAGCACATTATCCGAATGAAAGACCAATAACTGTGCAGCTCCTTCCATTACTTTTAGTGCTTCCTTTCGTAAAGGATTCGTTTTGCCATTTTTGACACAAAGTGGCTTCGTTTTACTGTAACGGACAAAAGGTTCAAGGCTAGACAGACGGATTATTGGAGAGTAATAGCTCTCAGGTGTATCCGTTAACACGGTTTATTCTTTTAACTCAGAAATCTGGTCGCAAAATCGGTAAAACTACTACATTGTACAGAATTTAACAAATAAAGTAAAGTCCTCCCAAAACCGGTCTGCACCGTTTGAACACCAAGCTGCAATTACCACAAAAATATACTCCGTATACAAAGTCCCCTTTACATCACTTGTTATTCTTCGCTAGTGCTAGACAAGGCAAGTGATAACAACAATGTACAAACTTTGACTTTTAAAAGTAATT
>NC_090736.1:119391708-119394425 GCF_036898095.1 Palaemon carinicauda
AACTATTAACAGCGTCAACAACAAAAATGTCATATATAAACTATAAAAAGACTCATGTCCGTCTGGTCAACAAAAAAGCATTTGCTCCAACTTTGAACTTTTGAAGTTCTACTGATTCAACAACCCGATTAGGAAGATCATTCCACAACTTGGTAACAGATGGAATAAAACTTCTAGAGTACTGCGTAGTATTTAGTCTTATGATGGAGAAGGCCTGGCTATTAGAATTAACTGCCTGCCTAGTATTACGAACAGGATAGAATTGTCCAGGGAGATCTGAATGTAAAGGATGGTCAGAGTTATGAAAAATCTTTTGCAACATGCATAATGAACTAATTGATCGACGGTGCCAGAGATTAATATCTAGATCAGGAATAAGAAATTTGATAGACCGTAAGTTTCTGTCCAACAAATTAAGATGAGAATCAGCAGCTGAAGACCAGACAGGAGAACAATACTCAAAACAAGGTAGAATAAAAGAATTAAAACACTTCTTCAGAATAGATTGATCACCGAATATCTTAAAAGACTTTCTCAATAAGCCAATTTTTTGTGCAATTGAAGAAGACATAGACCTTATATGTTTCTCAAAAGTAAATTTGCTGTCAAGAATCACGCCTAAAATTTTGAAAGAGTCATACTAATTTAAAGAAACCTTATCAATACTGAGATCCGGATGTTGAGGAGCCACCGTCCTTGACCTACTTACAGTCATACTTTGAGTTTTGTTAGGATTCAACTTCATACCCCATAATTTGCACCATGAACTAATTTTAGCTAAATCTCTATTAAGGGATTCACCAACCCCAGATCTACATTCAGGGGATGGAATTGATGCAAAGAGAGTAGCATCATCTGCATATGCAACAAGCTTATTTTCTAGGCCAAACCACATGTCATGTGTATATAGTATGAAAAGTAATGGGCCAAGAACACTACCCTGTGGAACACTGGATATCACATTCCTATACTCACTATGGTGCCCATCAACAACAACTCTTTGAGATCTACTACTTAAAAAAATCAATAATAATGCCAAGAAACGACCCACCCACTCCCAACTGTTTCAGTTTGAAAACAAGGGCCTCATGATTAACACGGTCAAAGGTAGCACTAAAATCAAGGCCAATCATACGAACTTCCCGACCACAATCAAGGGATTTCTGTACTGCATTGGAGATTGTAAGAAGGGCATCACATGCTCCAAGGCCTTTCCGAAAACCAAATTGCAAACTAGGGAATAGATGATTACCTTCAGCAAACCTATTAAGACGTTTTGCCAAAAGACGTTTAAAAACTTTAGATAATATGGGAGTTATGGAAATTGGGCGGTAATCAGTGGGACTTGAGCTACCACAAACACATTTACATAGAGGAGTAACATTACCAATTCTCCAACAAGTGCTAAAAGCTCCTCTTCTTGCTAACTTGCGTAAAATAACAGATAACTTTGGAGCTAAGAAATCTGCCGTCTTTATAAAAAACAAAGGAAAAATACCATTAGGGTCTACACTTCCATAAGCATCAAGGTCCATCAACAGATCTTTAATCTCACGAGATCGAAAAGCTAAACTAGTTAGTTTAGCCTCAGGAAAACAGGAATGAGGAAGTTCAAGTTTTTCATTACTCTGTTTACTGTCAAAAACATCAGCCAAAAGGGTTGCCTTTTCCTTTTGACAGTGAGTGACTGAGCCATCTGGTTTAAGTAAAGGAGGAACTGTTGCATCTACACCAAAGAATGCAGATTTAAGGGTAGACCACCATTTATGTTCCTGAGTTGTACCAGAGAGGGTTTCTTTTATGATTAAATTGTACTCCTTTTCAGTTGAGGAATAAACTCTCTGAGCGAAGGCTCGAAGCTTAGTATAGTTGTTCCAGGTCAAATCTGATCTGTTACCCTTCCAAAAGTGATAGGCCTCCTGCTTCTCCAAAGAAGCACGTCTACAATCATCATTGAACCACGGTTTGTCCTTCATTCGGTACCTTAGCACACGAGAAGGGATACGCCTATCAATTATGTTGACTAGATTCTCATTCAAAGGGACAACAGGATCTACACTATTATATAATTGTGACCAATTCAAGCACAAAAGATCATGCAAAATCCCATTCCAGTCTGCTTGGGATTTTATATAAATTTTACCTATATGATATATCAGGTACAGGCTGCTCAGTCTTCACTAATAATGAAATCAAGGCATGATCAGAAGTCCCGACTGGAGAACCAACCTTACTAGTTATAACGCCAGGGGAGTCAGTGTATACGAGGTCCAAGCAATTACCAGACCTGTGAGTAGCTTCATTTATGATTTGCTCACAGCCTGATTCTGAGGCAAAGTCTAAAGCTCTTAAGCCATGGCGATCGGTAGGAGAGATAGAACTCAACCACTCCCTATGGTGAGCATTAAAATCACCAACAAAGACAAACGAAGCATTTCTATCATCTTCTTGTATCTTAGCCATATATATATATATATATATATATATATATGTATATATATGTATATATATTTATATATATATATATATGTATATATATGTATATATATATATATATATATATATATATATATATATATATATATGATATATATATATATATATATGAATATATATATATATATATATGATATATATATATTTATATAATATATATATATATATATATATATATATATATATATATATATGAATATATATATATATATAATATATAT
>NC_090736.1:119409925-119422425 GCF_036898095.1 Palaemon carinicauda
GAATAGTGTGCCTCAGTGTACCCTCAGGCAAGATAACTCTAACCCAAAGCAGTGGAAGACCATGGTGCAAAGGCTATGGCACTACACAAGACTAGAGAACAATGGTTTGATTTTTGAGTGACCTTCTCCTAGAAGAGCTGCTTACCATAGCTAAAGAGTCCCTGCTACCCTTACCAAGAGGAAAGTGACACTGAACAATTACAGTACAGTAATCCCTTGGGTGAAAAACAAATGTTTGGTGATGTTATTGTTGTCAATTGTATGAGTAGAGAAGAGAACATGTAAAGCATATGCCAGACTATTCGTTGTGTGTATGTGTGTAGGCAAAAAGGAAAATGAACCGTAACCAGAGAGAAGGATCCAATATAGTACTGTCTGGCCAGTCAAAAGACCCCATAAAACTCTAGCGGTAGTATCTTGACCGGTGGCTGGTGCCCTGGCCACCCTTTTTATTAGGGGAATTTTATCAAATCTGTTCATGAGCATACCAAGTGCAAAGTTAATGTTGATGGAGTCTAGTCAAGGGAATTTCTAGTGAATAGCCGAGTTCGCCAAGGGACTGTGTTGTTACCTATGTAGTTTTTCCTCCCTCGTTAATTTTATAATGGTTAGAACAGTAAGAGTTGGTGGAGAAGGATTGGACTGGATAGGTTATAGGGAATTGGCCGACCCACAATATGGTGATGATGCTCTCTTTATTAGCAGAACACCACGGTATTTTCAATGCTTGCTTGTCAGAATGGAAGAAATATCACACAAGATATTCGGAAAAAACGTATATGAAGGTTGTAAAAAATGGTGAGAAAACAAACATCAAAGTTAATATTGAATTTATTATTGAACATACAATAAATTTAAAGCATAATATTATGCAGAATATTAATTAATATTAATGACACTTGATGCTGCCCCGATATCTAGGTAACTCTGGCACTAGTTACCTAACCTCCACACGCCGAATCGCTTAAAACCAGTGAAAAGTTTATAAGATTCGTCGAGCAATACCATTACCATGATGCCACTGTGCATAGCCTGTAAAAGATATGATACGTCTATCAGAAAATTGTACATGAAATTATTGCCTATGCAAGCGACTTAAAGTTCAGAGTAAGATTCAATAAAAAGATCTCAAAAGATATGATAAATGGCAAAGCAAATTATTAACAAGAGTAAATTTTTTCTGGTTACAAGTGTTATTTTTTACGGGATTAATGACTCTGTGCTAAAATTATTCATTCAATAACTTTAAATCTCGTAAAGTGTGCCAACATTTACCGAGACCTACCTCAAAGTTATCAAGCGCCTGCTTGCTCGATATAAATCCACGGAGTTGAATCTCTCTGAAGTAATCCAGCAGTATGTGGTGGATGCCAAAGACTATGGTAGGGAAATAGTATCCCCGTCTTGGCCTCTCTTCCATGCTGCTACACAATCCATTATATGGTTCCTCTGAAAACTCACTCCCTTGGAGAATCATGCCCTCGTCTCTCCATTGCACTTTGGTGAAACTGGTGGTACTTAGCACTTCATTATTTCACAGCAATAAAAGTCCTTTAAGTGAAAAGAGTTCATTAGTAATGATCACACATTAGTTGGCAAGTTTCTAACGAAGGTTGAGTTAATCCATATTCACTTAAGTCAAGAGAACTGCTTCCTTGGAGGGTTAGGCAGATACTGCTTGGTAAAAATTCTTACCATTATTCGTTAACTTCGTTAAATAATTCAAGAAGGGCTAAATACTATGAAATGGTCTCAAATGCCAGCACACAAAGTATTTACAGGTATTAAATAATTATTAAAGTTATTTAAAGTTATATTTGAGATCTTTTTATTTTCCAAGAGAGTTGAAAACCTAGGATTATGAAAAAAGTCAAGGTACTCTTTTCGTACTAAAAATAAACAAGATAAAGAAAACGAGAATACAAGGATTCTGAAGTTGGAAAGAAAAGATAAAAATATATTTAACAAGATAAAGAAAACGAGAATACAAGGATTCTTTAGATGGAAAGAAAATATAAAAACAATATATTTAACACACTCCCCCCAAAACATTCAGTCCTGTTATGAAATAAAAGCAGGATTGAATTTTTAAACAAATACCAAACGTATTTACATTATCAGATTTTTTTTTATTCGCCAAAATTATTCAAATTACTATCACAAATAATAAATAAAAAAGCCTACAGAGACAAACTTTACTGTAAAATTTGTCTGGTCTTCAGAGCACTAATCTTTGCCGCTTTACGCTTTCCCAGAATGCGGTTGTTGGCCAGATTAGAATCATTTGAGTCATTATTAGGACTGTCTTTATCTTCATTTGAAGAAACATCAGGTCTGAAAAGAAATATTAGATTAGATGAATGTCTCTTAGTAAGTTCCCCAGTTCTGCCTTTCAGTAGGGTAACTCCAGTAACTTCCCCAAGCTCATTGAGAACTACATCATGGACTATTCCCATTGGGTATTGGTTTGGCTTACTATATGGTTCTTTAATTAGAACCACATCATTCTTTTGAATAAGTGTATGTTTTACAGGTTTGAATCTGTCTTTCGCATTTACAGCTTCATTTGTCAAGTTACCCAAAAATTCTTCATGATAAATGTTAATCAAATGACTTCTGACTTTATGCAGTTTTGTGTAGTTTTCTTTAACTTTATCACAAGGAGAAACTAGATAGTCCTCATCCAATTATAGATCTGGATGTCTTTGCAGCTCAGGAATTAAGTTAACTGAAACAAGGTCATAACCCCTAATTAGACACTCTGGTGTTATGGGATCAGGAAGTGATTTGTTTATATCTGTATCTCTTAATGCCTCTTTAAAAGCTATTGGCCTTCTATTCAATAAATGGATAGTCTGACATATTAAAAACTCAAAATCCCTTATATCTAAAACATTATTTCTCATGCCTCCAAATAAGCATCTCTTAGTAAGTTTCACACAATTTTCAACCATTGAACCAAGAGCCGAGTTCCCTTTGAAAAACTGTTCAAACTGAAGGTTCTTTATGCCATTCTCTTCTAGATAGAGTTTAACTTCTGGGTCTTTTAAATAATCTAGAATTACGTTGCCTCCTGCTACTAACTGATATCCCTGATCGGAAATACACAAATTTGGTAGTCCAAACTCAAATGTATGAAGCTGGAAGGCTCTAAAATACTCTTTAACACTCAAGTCCATGCACACCTTCAGATTTATAGCTCTACTCCATGTACATGTGAAACATATTATCCATGCTTTTACTTTTTTCCCACTGGAACGTACAAAAAAGGGTCCCAAAAATATAGCGGAAAGGAATCTCTGGGGGATTAATCCTAAAATCTCTATAACAGTGTTGATTAAGATTAACTGTCCTCTCATTGAACCTACGGCATATGACACATGTGCGGATTATCCTTTTAACTACTGAAAAAAATCTAGGTATCCAAAATATCTTACGTACTTCAGCCAGTAGCCTATAGCATCCAGCATGTAAAAAACGTTCATGATAATCTAATACAATATATTTAGTTAGTAAACTATCCTTAGAAATTAGCAATGGAAATCGCATCCTTCGGTCATCTTTCAGTTTCTGCATTTTGCTACGTACCATTAACAGGCCTTCCTGATCCACATAAACATTGAGCTGTCCAACTAACTTGGGGATATCTTTGAGCAACAGGTTTCTTGATTCAAAATAATCAAAAATTTCAGGGAAGTGCTTCTGCTGATCTCTTCTTATTACCATCTTTGTAGCCTCTGCAAAGAAGTTATGATTAATATAAAAACAGCTAATATGTCCAAACTTAACAGGATCCTTTAGTTTTAGTTTCATTTTCAAGTTATTAACAAAGATAAGTACTCTACGGAAAACAGAAACAACTTTATGGTAGCTAGAACATCTTGATAAAGCATCGGTATGCTCCTCAATCTTTGTAGTTAAAGTACCATGATAAGACTGGACAACACCAACAGGAGAATCTTGCTTTACCGGAAGGGCAGGTATCACAAAATCCAAGATAAATTCCCTGTTCAGCTGACCTTCTGTCTCATTAAGTAGAAATTTGGGACCTGAAAAGTAGTTAGTTTTTTGAAGCTGCTTGAAAGATAAGCTGCGAGTGATGCAATCGGCTGGATTTTCACAACCTGACACAAAAGAAAAATGAATCGGGTGTTTATTACACAGTTCATTTATTGTGTGTAACCTATTTTGAACAAATACTGAACACTTCTGCATTTTATCAAGCTTGGCAGAAAACCCATGTACCCAGGAATGGGCAACGAAGCTATCCGAGTAGACTATCAACTCGCTTATTTTGATTGGCATCATACAAGAAATTCCGGATAACTCCTCATACAGACATGTAATTTCTTCTACGGCCAAAGTTATTCCTTGCAGTTCCAGAGATGGCATGCTTTTAGATTCCATTTGCTTGTTTACTATCCTATTTTTTGCAAAGACAAAACTGACCTTTCCTGTGGGAATATTTTGTATGTAAATGACTACACCATACATCTGCTTACTACTGTCTGAAAATGCCAATAGCCGGTAAGTATCTTCTCTACTCCCAAAGACTCTTGGTATCTCTGCAACAGAAGCAGCATTTGCT
Source organism: Palaemon carinicauda (assembly GCF_036898095.1). Classification (NCBI taxonomy): domain Eukaryota; kingdom Metazoa; phylum Arthropoda; class Malacostraca; order Decapoda; family Palaemonidae; genus Palaemon; species Palaemon carinicauda. The sequence continues at coordinate 119,414,514 of NC_090736.1, forward strand.
TGTTTGGCAATATTCCTCCATTGCCTCCTAACATCGGCATCTAATTCTTTGTCCCAGCCCAGATCTTTGTTGCACTGTAACTGATGCAAAAATAGCCTTGAATGATTAAGAATAGGGCCATTAAAGTTAAAGAGATCATACTGGGAGGCAATAGACTGCAATACTTCCCGTTTTGTTCGAGCTTGTATGTTAAGACTAATAGGTTTAGTAGATAAACTGTCTTGCTTCCTATCCCATGACAACCCAAGTAATTTTACCTTTTCATTGGTTTCTGTACTAATCTCATTATCTATGTGGTCTTGCAATGCAAAATCATTACTGATGTACTGCTGCAGGTAAAACTTGTAAGGCTCAAAAATGCTTTCTAGTTGTTGGTATGCCCAGAGAAGTTCTTCAAAACTATCATAGGCAACTGCACAGTTATCCATGTAACATAGTTGATATATCATCTTCTTTAATTGTAAAAGTTTACTATCATCACAGTCTACATCTAAAATTAAAATCTTATATAGAGCAAGTAACAGTAATGCAGGGCTGCATCTTAAGCCAAAACTTAATCTTAAATTTCTGTATCCTACAACGGTAAAGTCTTCCTTCTCTACATTTCTAAACCATAGGCATAGTAGCCTATTGCTATCTGTGTCATTCAAGGCAAGATTATTGAACGCTTTACACAAATCAAAACATAATAACTTCTGTCCAAATCTCAAATGTAATATAGCAGAGGAAAGTTTCTGGTTTAGATTTGGTCCTGAATATATAGCCTGATTGTGACTAATGGAAGGTTTACTAGAATCTTGCTGACAAAGATTAGACAAATACACTATCCTGCACTTTGTGGTTTCGCGATCCATTTTAAAGATGCCCATGTGAGGCAAAAAGCTATGGTTAGGGTGCTCTCCGATAAATTCGGGAAGGTTATTAATGCGCTCTATGATCCCCATACTTTCCTGTTCTTTAAAAACTGTATCCATTATCAATAGCTTATCCCTGTTATTTTGCAATTTTTTCAAGTTAGACTTTAAAATTGAAACTGCCAATCCCTGATTGGAACCTAATAAATGGGACACCTGAGGATTCCAAAATAAAGGAACAACAATTCTACCTTCTTTATCTCTCTTCATATTTTCAAGGGAAAACTTAACCAACTTCTTATTTATTTCAGAACTCCCAGAATCAGAATCATTAGGTTCAGACTTTCCAAATCTATGACAACTTTCTTCTAAAATTTGGTTAGCTGCCTTGATAAGCTGAGATTCAATTATATCCCCCTTATCATCAAATACATTAATGTTAACGGGATCCACAGTATCTTTAAGAGCACAATCCGAAACAAGGCAAGTATTACCATTCCTAAAAATGCTACCAACTAAGTTGTGATCTGAAAGTTGAACCAATCCTTGAAAGCAACTTCCAACATAAGGTAAAAATGTTAAATCCTTCAATATTTGTTCCACATTTCCATGTAACAATACCCCAGCAGGAGTTTCAGAATATAGAGATTCTAAGTTTGATCCAAACAAGTGTTTCTGCTGAGGAAGACAGTATGCTGAGCGAGTGCCAAGAATTAACTGAATACTCTGGATACCACAAGAATCATTTGACAAGCTTTCGTCTGCCAAAAAATAACCTCTTTCTTTGAAACCACTTACTACCTTACCTAATTTAGGAAGTTTTAACTTTACATTAATAGAAGGTATACACAGTGCTTCAATTTTTCTAAGCCTATACCCTATCTGTAAACTTACTTCAATCAGCTTAGTAGTATAATTCTGAGTAGTGTTAATACCATTTACTGTTAGAGAAATATTTTCCCTTACTGTGGGTAAATTATAACTGTCCGCAATATCGGTCAAAATGAAGTTACACTGACAGCCACTGTCTTTTAAACATCTTAACTTTAAACCATTATCCAAGGTTGTAGTAAAAGTGGGAAGAACAGTCTGCATGTCAGAATCACTCTGGAAAGCTTCCACAATGTTAACCATTGAGCCAGATATCTCCTTATTTTCCTTAGGCTTGGATTTTGCTTTATCTTTACCCTTATCTGTACAAGATTGGCTATCTGGTTTATTTCCATCTTTATTTGTGACTTGCTTGCCATCAACAGACCGAATACACAGGAAACTGAAATGCCACTCCGAGCAATACTTACATTTATTATTGAACCTATACCTACAAAATTTACTCAGATGATTTAGGTTAGAACATTTTAGGCATCCTTTCAATTTTCTTATTTTATCTATCTTGGCTTCTAGAGTCAAATTTGGCACACTCGTGGATAGGGTGATCAGCTGGTTTACCATCTACTTTAGTGCATATACTACAAGGCTTAAAGGTCTTATTTATTTCATACTTTACACCTACAGCTAAGCTGGTAGCTCCATGGTCACTAGCATTTGATACTTTGGGGAAAAATTTTTTAGGGACTTCTTTAGTTCTCTTAGGCCCCGTCCACACGAGCGATGTTTGCTCGGTAAACTTTGCCTCTTTGCGAGCTAAGCCTGTCGAACGCATTTAAGCTCTTGTCCAAACGACGGTGGTTGGGTAGTGAAAGACTGGCAGTGAATGACTGACACGGGATCAAGTTGTGTGGGGCAGCATGGATCGCAGGACACGCAAAAAGAAAATCGCGCTGTCTATTGTTATAGCAATGTGTGCAAAGATAAAAGCAACAAAGCAGAAAAGGATGTGGTGTAAAGAGTGGTTACGAAGAAGAGAAGACATTGGAAGTCACATGACAATATTGCGGGAACTGAAACATTCATCGTCAACGAAATTATAACAATATCATGAAAAAACGTAAACAAAATAGTAAGCAGCACAGATATTTTAAGGAAATGAGTTCAATAATAATATAAAACTGAGAAAGATAATTTATTATTAAGATATATGTAATAATACAGTACACTGCATAAGTTGCAATTTAGAGCTTTTATTTAATTTCTTTGTGTATAATATTTACCTTAATTAGGAGTATTGATGATTTATAAGCAGTGCATATATATATATATATATATATATATATATATATATATATATATATATATATATATATATATATATATATATATATATATATATATATATATATATATATATATATATGCAAAAGCGGATGTATATATTCGAAAGTGACGGCATGTCATTAGTGTGACAGCTTTATCCCTTTATTGGAAGACGAATTTCCGTCAGGGAAAAGCCTTGATACTTCGCTAAACATCAGGGAAGCCTTGTGCGAAGCTTTGCTCGCGGTTTCTCCATTTCTGACGTCACACCGAACAAAGCTTACCAAGCAGTGATCGCTCGTGTGGACAGGGCCTTAGACTGGCTACAATAACGCTCACTAGCTTCAAAAAACTTGTCTACAATTTCATTTAACGTTGGCTTGGAGCTGTTAGTAATTGGAATCAAATGATTCTTAAATGCATCATTATATCCCTCCCATATAAAAAACTGAAGTATACAGTCCACAGTAATTTTCTATTTGCGTATTCTTTCCATAATTAACCTAACCTTAGAGATAAATTCATATGGATCAGTGTTGTTAGAAAGTTTCAAATGGGATAACTGCCTCAAAACATTAAATTTCTGTGTGTCATCCGAAGCTAGAGCTTTCAGTAGTAATTGCTTTGCATGTGAATATCCCAGCTTATCTGCTTCCAAGGACTCTACTAAAACTAAGGCCCTGCCTGAGATCTGCTGCTTTAATAACAAGAATTTATCGTATTCAGGGTATTCAAATTTACTTAAAATGTCTTCAAATTCTTCAAAAAATCTAGCAAGGTCCTCGTCATCAGAACTAGTGTATTTAGGCAGGGGAGCTATGGGAGACTTAAGCAAACTTCTTGCGGAACTGAGAGAGTCATTCGAATGGGAAACTGATGAAGAGGGCACACTAGGGTTCCTAATAGCCACTAAGCAAGATAAAAGTTTGTCATTATATACTTGACAGGAGTCCAATTCCTCCTCAGACCTACGTTCTTCCTCTTCGTCGTCCCATTCCTCATACTTAAGCTCTAATATCTGCTTATTCAAGTCTTTCAATTCTGGAAGCCATTGTTCAAATTGGAAGAGTAATTTCTCCCTTGCTGCACTAGTTAATGTAGGAAAACTGTCCTTGCGGTTAAAATGTTCTGTCACACACTTCCTTATATACTTCCTTTAATTCACTAATCTCTTGAGTTCAGACATTGTGATTATATACAACTACCTGACCTATCACAAATATAATAAATATTCAAAGGCTAAAGTATGCGTAACAAAACGAAGCTGAAAAGTAAAATTCCCTTAATCACTTTACAGAATATACGTTAACACCAAAAAGTACCGATGGTATCAATACTAGGCCAATGACAATAAATAAAGATTACCAAGGAAGCAAAAGTTTCGTATATAAAAACTATCCAATGAAGGCAATTCCCGAGCAAAGAACTTATTTCAGGAATATGTTAAAAAGATTAAATTCACGCAACCTTTACGATAAGGTACTAAAATGCAAAAAATAACGTAAACGTTCCACCCACAGTACAAATGGAGAGACATCAGGCAAGCATCAAAGCAAAGTCATAAGATACTGTCACGGTCACCATATTCGGGAAAAAACGTATATGAAGGTTGTAAAAAATGGTGAGAAAACAAACATCAAAGTTAACATTGAATTTATTATTGAACATACAATAAATTTAAAGCATAATATTATGCAGAATATTAATTAATATTAATGACACTTGATGCTGCCCCGATATCTAGGTAACTCTGGCACTAGTTACCTAACCTCCACACTCCGAATCGCTTATAACCAGTGAAAAGTTTATAAGATTCGTCGAGCAATACCATTACCATGATGCCACAGTGCATAGCCTGTAAAAGATATGATACGTCTATCAGAAAATTGTACATGAAATTATTGCCTATGCATGCGACTTAAAGTTCAGAGTAAGATTGAATAAAAAGATCTCAAAAGATATGATAAATAGCAGAGCAAATTATTAACAAGAGTAAATTTTTTCTGGTTACAAGTGTTATTTTTTACGGGATTAATGACTCTGCGCTAAAATTATTCATTCAATAACTTTAAATCTCGTAAAGTGTGCCAACATTTACCGAGACCTACCTCAAAGTTATCAAGCGCCTGCTTGCTCGATATAAATCCACGGAGTTGAATCCCTCTGAATTAATCCAGCAGTATGTGGTGGATGCCAAAGACTATGGTAGGGAAATAGTATCCCCGTCTTGGCCTCTCTTCCATGCTGCTACACAATCCATTATATGGTTCCTCTGAAAACTCACTCCCTTGGAGAATCATGCCCTCGTCTCTCCATTGCACTTTGGCGAAACTGGTGGTACTTAGCAATTCATTATTTTACAGTAATAAAAGTCCTTCAAGTGAAAAGAGTTCATTATTAATGATCACACATTAGTTGGTAAGTTTCTAACGAAGGTCGAGTTAATCCATATTCACTTAAGTCAAGAGAACTGCTTCCTTGGAGGTTTAGGCAGATACTGCTTGGTAAAAATTCTTACCATTATTCGTTAACTTCGTTAAATAATTCAAGAAGGGCTAAATACTATGAAATGGTCTCAAATGCCAGCACACAAAGTATTTACAGGTATTAAATAATTATTAAAGTTATTTAAAGTTATATTTGAGATCTTTTTATTTTCCAAAAGAGTTGAAAACCAAGGATTATGAAAAAAGTCAAGGTACTCTTTTCGTACTAAAAATAAACAAGATAAAGAAAACGAGAATACAAGGATTCTGAAGTTGGAAAGAAAAGATAAAAATATATTTAACAAGATAAAGAAAACGAGAATACAAGGATTCTTTAGATGGAAAGAAAATATAAAAACAATATATTTAACACACAAGATTAGAATCAAGATAAATAGAAGAAAGAAAGAGATGATGAAAACTGTGTATGTAATGGGAGATGAAACATCATTGGAAAGGGAAAGGATTAATAAGGTGAATAATTTAAGTATCTAGGAACTCTGATCTCCATTGCAGTGTGTTTAGATTTAGAGTTCAGTGAAAGATTGAAAAAAGTAAATCAAACGATGGCTAGGGTAAGTAAAATTTGTATATCATATCCCTTAAAATTATTAAGAAAAGTCAGACTGTATATAAGCTTAGAGAGATCGGTGTTATTACATGGACATGAGTCTTGGTAGGACAATGAAAAAATTTCTAATATATTTAGTAGATTTGAGAACAAAAACCTCAGAATGATATTTGGACTTAATTGGCAAAACGGGGTTGAAAAGGAAATTAAACATGAGTTTATTCAATTGCTATATGTGGATGAGATCATAATCAGGGGCAGATGGAGATGGTGTAGGAATGCACTTCGCACTCCCCATGAGAGATTAGTTCACCAAATGTTTGGTTGGGCCCAACAAGGCAATAGAAGAGTTGAACGACTGGCCTACATGGTTGGGGACTATGAAGTTTGAAGTATGAGATAATGAATGGAAAAGTAGTGAAACTAAAGTTCATGATAGCAAAGAGGCCCTCTGCATCAATACGCGTAAAAAAATATACTAATTATGATGGTGATATGAATACATATATGTATATGTATATGTATATATATATATATATATATATATATATATATATATATATATATATATATATATATATATATATATATATATATATATATATACATATATATAATGTATGTATATATATACATATATATAATGTATGTATATATATACATATATATATATATATATATATATATATATATATATATATATATATATATATATATATATATATATATATATATATATACGTATGTGTGTGCTTGTATACACACACATACACATACGCACACATACACACAGACACACATATTTGTAAATATATATATATATATATATATATATATATATATATATATATATATATATATATATATATATATATATATATATATATATATATATATATATATATATATATATGTAAAATGTAAGTATATATAAATATATATATATATATATATATATATATATATATATATATATATATATATATATATATATATATATATGTAAAATGTAAGTATATATAAATATATATATATATATATATATATATATATATATATATATATATATATATATATATATATATATATATATATATATATAATGTATGTATATACATATATATATATATATATATATATATATATATATATATATATATATATATATATATATGTATATATATATATATATATATATATATATATATATATATATATATATATATATATATATATATATATATATATATATATATATATATATACGTATGTGTGTGCTTGTATACACACATACATACACATACGCACACATACACACAGACACACATATTTGTAAATATCTATCTCTATCTATCTATATATATATATATATATATATATATATATATATATATATATATATATATATATATATATATATATATAAACCCCTAGCTGAATAAGCAGGATGCTAAAAGTCCAGGGATTTCAACAGAGAAAGCAGTCCAGTAAGGAAAGGAAAAAATTCAAATAAGAGAGGTAATTAACAATTAAATGAAAATTGTTTAGAATAGTAAAATCACTTGAATAAATATTTCATGTATAAACTATGAAAAACTTTAACAATATAAAAGCTAGATAGATAGAATAGACTAGTTTGTTCGAGTGTACCCTCAAGCAAGAGATCTCTAACTTAAGACAGCTGAAGACCATGGTACATAGGCTATGTCACTGCCGATAACTAGAGAACAATGGCTAGATTCTGGAGTTTCCTTCTCCTAGAACAGCTCTTTACCATACCTAAAGAGTCTCTTACATCGTTATCAAAAGGAAAGTAGCCACCCTGGACAGGTAAATGTGTAGCGTAT
>NC_090736.1:119432258-119434758 GCF_036898095.1 Palaemon carinicauda
TAAACTATAAGAACTATACAACTATACAGAAGATAGTTTTTCTCTAGAATATGCTTGAACTATTTATGTCTCTTATAACACAGTTGCGTTTTTTCTAAGAATATTGCAGCAATATGTCTCCCTAAAATTATAATTTTAGGAATACATGTGAAAACTTTACAACTCAAGAAAAAAATTCAAGTATAAACCTAAAATGTGTTTCATTTTTTTTTAATTTCTTACTTCCTTACAGCTATATTTGGGGAAAATCATATTATTCAATTATGATATAGATTTTATAGGTTATTCATATATTCTCCTTGCTCATTTATTGATGTACCTTTAAAGAGTTCATATGTAGCAGTCTAGTTGAAAACGATTTATCCCTATGCTTTTGTGATGCATGGTTTATTTTTTATTCAATATTTTATCAATAGGAATTTCTATATATTCACAATATGAATACAAAAAATCCTACAAACCAACACTTAATACAAAGATTGCTTGTTTTCTCAAACGTTATAAATATATAATTTTTGTTTTCATATTTTATTCTGTAAATATTTATTTTTTTTTTTCTTTGCGTAGTACACTATAGTTAAAACTCAGAATATAGCCATAAACCATAATATTACAGAGAATGTTTTAAGTCCCACAAAGTAACTTATTTGTCATTTCCATATACAACGTAACTAAATTTTAATAAAAAAAAAAAAAGATGAACGTTTTGTAGTTCCAGGAATACATTAATTTCGACCAATGGAAGGAGAGTTGGCTATTTTCTGGAACACCATTTGATTCGGCAAGAATACACGAGACTAGTGGCAGCACGTGAAAGTTCCAACAACTGAAGGCAAATTGTCTTTCGTCGATTTAAGTAGAAATAGGTCGGTTGGAGTTACATAATTATGACGGGCACAGTAAAATAACTAGAACATTGAAGTGTTTACAAGAAGGGATTGTGATAGAGTTTGGGCATGTATGTTTTATAAAATGATGATTGAACAATTTTTAAACAGTTCGGAAAAAAATTGAATTCATGTCTGTCAATTAAGACCTATCCACAAATATAATAGTAACAATAATAATTGCCTAATTGAATTAAAATTTATATTAATGAGTGTGATCGACCGTAAGAACAGCAAGAGTCCTCGTATGATTTTAGAAAGATCCAAGTCCTCTTACATATGTCAAACACACATACACACACAAACACACACAAACACACTTTTGTTTTCAAACACTCTAGTAGTAAATATGTAATAGACAATGGCCGGAAATATTGGCACTCTTCGAATCAAGAAATTAAAAAGAATATATATATATATTTCCTTAAGTACCTAAACATTTTGATAAAAGAGATCCCTAAGCAATATGTCGATGCAAAGTTATTAAAAAAAAAAATAAAAAAAAAATATTATCATCATGAAATGAACGGAATAATAGTAATAAGTAACGGTTAATGTCCCAGCAAATCTGTCTTAGATTTTATCCCAATAACAATGGGTACGAAAATTATGAAATATATGTAAAGAACGATGGACGAGCGTGATAGTATACGAAGTGTTGAAAAACTGAAGACTGTTGTACATAAAAATAAAAAATAAATTATTTAACAGTAAAAAAGGCTGTAGTGGAGCCGTTACATTCGTTTTATGATCAAAGTGAGAAAAAAGTTTTTTTTCTTTTTTTTTTTTAATTTTCATCGTTGCAAAAAGATTTTGTTACGTTTTTACAGCCAACGATATGCACTGGAATATATATTTCTTTTTATTCGATCAACAACTTTTTCATTCTAGAACTTTTTTATGGAAAATATCAAAAATTTTAAGATCAAGTAAGCAGTAAAGCGAAAATAAAAATAATTATGAAAATAGGTGATATAGCAATAAATGTTCAGTTCTGAGGTTATAATATAGGTATTCCATGCATTTCATTTGTGTAGACAATTTTTAGTTTTTATATTTACTGAATATATGCTGTCGTTACTTCATAAAATGTATACCTGTTAACATTTTGAATACTTTAATGGTCCAAAGGAGAAATAAATGGTGATAGCTTCCCAAATACTACATTACGATACTGCACACCATTTTTTATTCTAATTATAATAATGTTTAGAATTCGCTCTCTCTCTCTCTCTCTCTCTCTCTCTCTCTCTCTCTCTCTCTCTCTCTCTCTCTCTCTCTCTCTCTCTCTCTCTCTCTCTCTCTCACGTACCTACTCATACATGTATATCATTTCTTTCTTTATCAGTAATATATGTTTTAAGCATTTCCTACAAATAAGCTGTTAATATAGGAACCATTTAATTATATTTTACTTAGCATGATTAAGAGATTTAGCCCTTTCCAAGGACCAAAGAAAAATTAGTTATATCGATAAATATTTGAATTGATTTCCTCCACAAATGACCTTCCTAATTTAAAAGAGATATCTTTGGAATAACAGAGCTTCACACTTTTGAAATAAGTAAAATTAAAATATATGTTTTGACAAAATATAATTTTGTAAGTCAGGC
>NC_090736.1:119447258-119452258 GCF_036898095.1 Palaemon carinicauda
TACAGGGGCAACTTCTTGTTGTCTTTCGTCGCAAAGAGGTCTATTTGCAGTTCTGGGACTTGATTCAGAATGAAGGAGAATGATCCTGCGTCTAAGGACCATTCCAACTCTATCGGTGTGAACCTGGATAGAGCGTCCACTGTCACATTGGGGACTCCTTGAAGGTGAACTGCCGACAGGTACCACTTCTTCTTTTCCGCCAATCGGAAGATGGCCAACATCACCAAGGTTGAGAGGTGGTGACCTCGATCCTTGTTGATTCAAGCATCTCACAACTACCTCGCTGTCCATCACCAACCTTATGTGGATCGAGTGACGCAGGGAAACTTTCTTTAAGGTAAGGAGCACTGCCATAGCTTCTAGAAAGTTTATGTGAAAGGTCTTGAATAGCTTGGACCACGTCCCCTGAACTTTTTTCCGATGAGAGTGACCTCCCCATCCCTCCTTCGAGGCGTCTGAGTGAATCGTCACCGACGGGGGAGGTGGCTGAAGAAAAACCGACTTCTTTAGAAGTCTGGCTTGGGACCAAGGCCTGAGAAGAGTACGTAGCCGAAGCGGAACTGGTCTTCTCAGATCTCTTCGCACGATTGATGCAAAACTTCTCCAACCTCCGGTTGCATCCTTTAGCTGTGCTCTTAGCACTGGGTCTGTCACCGAAGCAAACTGGAGAAAGCTCAATACCCTCTCTTGTTCGCGTCTTGATATCCTTTCGGAATCTAGAAGTCTCTTGACAGAACCCGCTATCTCCTTCCTTTTCTTCGCCGGGATGGAGAAACGGTGTGACAAAAGGTCCCAGTGGATTCCCTGCCACTGGAACTTTTGAGATGGAGAAAGTCGAGACTTTTATCTGTTGTTCTTGAAACCTAGGTACTGAAGGAACTAGATCACTTGACTAGGAGCTTGCAAGCATTCTGTCTCGGATGCTGCCCACACCAAACAGTCGTCCAGGTAGGCTACTACCTGAATTCCCTTTAGGCATAATTGTTTGAGAGCTACGCTCGCAAGCTTAGTATAAATCCTTGGGGCTATGTTTAGCCCGAATGGCATGGCTCTGAGGGCGTATAGTCTTCGTTGTAGCCTGTACCCTAGGTAGGGGGAGAGTCGACGGTTGATTGGAATGTGCCAATAGGCGTCTGACAAGTCTATAAAGACGGAATATGCCCTCTTGGGCAGTAAGGTCCTTATGTGTTGCAGTGTTAGCATCTTGAATTTGTAATACACTATGAACTTGTTGAGTGGCGACAAGTCCAGAATGACTCTGAGCTTTTCTGAGTCTTTCTTGGGAACACAAAACAGCCTCCCTTGGAATTTGATGGACTTCACCTTTCGGATCACATTTTTCTCCAACAGTTCTTGAACGTACTCCTCCAGAACGGGGGTGGAGTGTTGGAAAACCCGAAGGCCCGGGGGTGGAGTGCTGTACCAGCTCCAGCCCAGTCCATTCTTTAGTAGGCTGTGGGCCCAGGGATCGAAGGTCCACCGATCCCGAAATTTCAGAAGTCTCCCTCCTACCGGTATCATCCCACTTGGACTGCCGTCCCGAGGTCTTGCCTCCCTGACCACGACCACCCCTGAATCCCCTTCCCCTTGAGGGGCGCCCAGACGAGCCTCTGGCTGCCCCTCTAGGCTTTGCTCGAAAGGAAGTAGACTGCCCTTCGAACGATGGGGTGAATGCCGTGGACTGTGTCGACACTGCCTGGGGTACCCACTGAAAAGTGGTCGGGGTTTGTGCCACGATCTGGGGCACTGGAGACAATGGCAATTGCAGTTGCTGTTGCTGTCTAAAGGCTTGGCTGGCCGAGACGGTAGCCTAGTCCTCATAGTCTTCCTCTTTGGTTGAGGACCTTCATCCAGGGAAGACTTTCTTTTGATAGCCAGGCCCCACTTCTGGAGAAGGTTCCTATTCTCCAAGGCGGCCTTATCAACTACTTCTTTGACCAAATCGGTAGGGAAAAGGTCTTTGCCCCAAATGTTGGAGGAGATTAGTTTCCTTGGCTCGTGCCTCACTGTAGCCGAGGTGAACACGAACTCCCTACAAGCTCTCCTCGCCTTGACGAAGCCATAAAGGTCCTTCGTCACTGTGGCCAGATGAGTCTTGGCCACCACCATGAACATTTCATGGACCTTGGGGTCACTTGCCATCGTCTCAAGAATAGTCTGAAGAGACATTGAGGCAGCCAGTCTTTCTTTTGTCTCGAACTCTCTCTGCAAGAGAAAGTCAGACAGCTTAGGGAGGTCCTCGCCGAACTGACGTCCGGCGATATCATCCTCCAACTTCCCAACTGAGAACATAGGATGGACGTCCTTCCAGTCTTTGTGGTCCATAGGTAGGGCCAGCGACAAGGAATTACACTCCTTCAGGGAGGGGCAAGGCTTGTCGGCCTCGACTGCTTTTAGTACAGCCGCAAACCATTTCTGTAAAAAGGGGAAGGCTCTAGCAGGAGAGGACACAAAGGAAGGGAGCTTCTTGCTTAATGCAGCTACTTTTGAGGTAGAGAAGCCCCTCTCTTTCAACGAGGATGAAAGCAGAGCTTGAGCCTTAGTATGGTCCATCACTTTGACCTTCGGCTCTGTCTCCTCCTTTGAAGCTGGTTCCTTCCTCAGCCGGACATAACAGTCCGGATATGATGCCTTGCTGGGCCAGAATTCCACCTCCTCTAGGAGAACTGAGCCCAGCTTATCCGAGATGACGATCTTTCCAGTCGTCATTGGCATGTGCTCAGCATACCTCCATGGGTTAGCATTTGAGCACAAGGGAAACTCTTTCACATTGAGCCTTTTCTGGGGCCCATGTGATTCTGCAAGGCACTGCATCCGCAGTTCCATAGCAGCCGCCTTCTCCTGATTCTCCTTCTGCATTTGTTGGATCATTCCAACAATCGAAGAGAGGGCCTGTCCCAGCTCTACTGGGAGACCTGCCGATGTTGAGGGAATAGGCACCGGAATCTGAACCGGAGTAGCCGACACCTCGTCGACCTCTTCCTCTACAACGTCCGGGGCTTGAACTTCATCCTGGCCTTCTGCCAGGAGGTCTTCTTCCAAACGCTCGTCCACGTCAGACATCCTGTCATCTAACTGGATGTCTTGCATCGCGACCGCGACTTCAGCATCCACCTGGATCTGACCTTGGGGTATCTCCTCTTGAGGCTGGGGAATCACTGGATCAGCTGATGCCTTAGGGAAAAGATACGCCCTCATCTTCTCACTTAGAAGATAAGGGCCAGAGGTGTTCTTTTGGAAGCCCCTTACCCAGGTACAAAACTTCTCCCTTGCTATATCCCTTGATTCCGCCGTCCTAGGGGAATCAAAGGCCTCAGTAATCAGGTTAGTGCTCACAATACATACCTGAGGGTCCCAATACTGGAGATCATCCTTGGAGACAGCGCATGCTGCGTGTCTCCTACAAAACTCATGTCCGCAGAGGTTCTTGCTGCGGATGTTGCAGAAAACATTTCCGCACTTCGGAGGGTCCCCCTGTAAAGAGAAGAAATTTCCATGAGTATCAAGTGAACTATGTATCACTGGATATGCATAGTATAGCATAACAATTCATAAAGGAAAGACACACACTTGTGTGTTCCCTCACAACCCATTGTTGCAGCCTTCCAGATAATAAAATCAAATGGTTAATCTCTTCTCGAGTAACCAATGCAAGGTTTCCAGAGGAAACAGGTGAAGCTCACACCTAAGCAATAATTTTAAAATCCTTGATAATAGACAGGAAAGAACTCACTTTCCTATCTGTAGGGCAACAGCAAAGGACTGTGCAAGAAAACACAAAAGTGTTAGAACACACAGTGCTGTACCAAAACCCACACCATAGTTTTCTTCTTACTGTATATGTTATACTGAAGAATACTAGTACAGTATAGGAGGATACGTGCCGGCCGGCAAGTTAACTAGCTTTAAAGTATACTACTTAACAGCTATAAGGCGGCAGAACTCTGGTTCAAATGCAGGTGCCGGCCGGCAGCAACTGCCGGCCGGCAACAGCCAATGTCGGCCGGCAATGGCTGCCGGCCGGCAACTACACAAGGTAGTACCCAGCTGCTGGCCACACTCTTGGTGACCGGCAGACAAGGGCTGACATTAGCCGGCCGGCAAAGGTACAAGACCAATGCCAGCCGGCAGCAAAAGAACCAGAGGACTACACCTGCCCGGCTGCCGGCCTATAAGGCCGGCAGCCGGATCGGGTACAGCACTAGAAGAAAAATAGAATGGATGCCGGGATAAGAGTGTACACTACCTCCAAGCCCGGCAAACCGAAAGAGTGCATATAAGGAAGGGGAGAATCTAATTCAGGCTTCCTGACCAATGCCGTCTGGCTCTACAGGCAGGCATGGATGAGGGACCAAGGGAGGTCCGGGCAGCACTCAAAATATATGACCCTTGCCGGCCGGAAAGGGGCTGAGTCAATTCCACATCCTAACCTATACTAGGTCCAGATGTAGAACGACATACAGTACTGTAATGGCTAGGCCATTACGGAGATAGAGGGGGAAGGGACAAAGAGGGTCCTACCAACCTTGCTTTAGGGACGGATCACCTGCAGCCAAGAAACTTATCTTAGCCTAAGGGAGATCCAAGGGGGGGAGGCCAGCAATACTTGCCAACTCCCAGAGCACCAAAGCAAGGAAGGTGTTGCTACTCCCAGAGAAAGAAACTTATCCTCCCCCGACGACAGCAACAAGGACTAGTCTGGTAGATCACAAAAGAAGGAATCATATCCACATAAACCTTTGGTAGTGACCTAAGGAGGCTAAGCTACCTTTGTCTGTGTCAGGCCAGCGAGGGAGACTCTACCCCAAGCCAGACAAACACAGACTCAGACTAAAAAACTCTGTTGTTCTGTCCCTCTTTGAACCAGACTTACTGGAACAGGAAGGTATAGTAACACCCCAGTATAGTTTTATCGAAAATTAATTCGGAAAAAACCACTTAGGGATAAGCCCAAGGCTTAAACAGAGGGAAAGGGATTGCATACCTTCTCCGAAGAAAAG
>NC_090736.1:119464758-119469758 GCF_036898095.1 Palaemon carinicauda
ATCCTTTAACGCACATTCTTCATTGCACAACAGAGAAGAGAAATGAACAACTTTGTCTAAAGACCATGAAATGGCCTTTGGAGGTGCTGAAGGTCTGAGCGTAGCGCAGGCTTTCGGAACTTTATTAAAGAACTCGTTACCTAGGTCGACCTGGAAGGCATATAGAATGGGTCTTGTCAAAGCAGACTTACACGCTGAAATCGTGTTAGCTGCCAATCCTTGACCATGGAGGTGGATGAAGAAAGATAAGCAGAAGTCTGTCGAGATCTCCTGCGGATTCTTCGCCTTGACAAAGGCCACCCATTTTCTCCAAGATGACTCATATTGCCTTCTAGTAGATTTGCACTTATATTCCTCTAGGAAGTCTATGCTGGCTTTCGAAATCCCGAAACGCTTTATCATCGCTAGGGAGAGAAAATCATGAGCTGCTGGGTGTGGGTTTTCTGTAATGAAGCGCAGACAGTCGACTTCTGGACTCGCTGGGTCAGAACTGGATCTGGTAGCGGTACAAACTTCAGCTGTAGTTCCAATGCCAGGGCGGAGCCACAAGCTGTTCGGCCACTTGTGGGCTACTATTGCCGCTACCCCATTGAAGGATCTCAGTTTGTTGAGGACCCTCAAGAGAAGGTTGTGAGGAGGGAACAGATAAATCCTGGACCCTCTGTTCCAGTTGAGGGACATCACGTCCACTGCTTCCACTAAGGGGTCCTCGTACGGGGACACGTACAGGGGCAACTTCTTGTTGTCTTTCGTCGCAAAGAGGTCTATTTGCAGTTCTGGGACTTGATTCAGAATGAAGGAGAATGATCCTGCGTCTAAGGACCATTCCAACTCTATCGGTGTGAACCTGGATAGAGCGTCCACTGTCACATTGCGGACTCCTTGAAGGTGAACTGCCGACAGGTACCACTTCTTCTTTTCCGCCAATCGGAAGATGGCCAACATCACCAGGTTGAGAGGTGGTGACCTCGATCCATGTTGATTCAAGCATCTCACAACTACCTCGCTGTCCATCACCAACCTTAAGTGGATCGAGTGACGCGGGGAAACTTTCTTTAAGGTAAGGAGCACTGCCATAGCTTCTAGAAAGTTTATGTGAATGGTCTTGAATAGCTTGGACCATGTCCCCTGGACTTTTTTCCGATAATAGTGACCTCCCCATCCCTCCTTAGTGGCGTCTGAGTGAATCGTCACCGACGGAGGAGGTGGCTGAAGAAGAACCGACTTCTTTAGAAGTCTGGCTTGGGACCAAGGCCTGAGAAGAGTACGTAGCCGAAGCGGAACTGGTCTTCTCAGATCTCTTCGCACGATTGATGCAAAACTTCTCCAACCTCCGGTTGCATCCTTTAGCTGTGCTCTTAGCACTGGGTCTGTCACCGAAGCAAACTGGAGAGAGCTTAATACCCTCTCTTGTTTGCGTCTTGATATCCTTTCGGAATCTAGAAGTCTCTTGACAGAACCCGCTATCTCCTTCCTTTTCTTCATTGGGATGGAGAAACGGTGTGACAAAAGGTCCCAGTGGATTCCCAGCCACTGGAACTTTTGAGATGGAGAAAGTCAAGACTTTTATCTGTTGATCTTGAAACCTAGGTACTGAAGGAACTAGATCACTTGACTGGGAGCTTGCAAGCATTCTGTCTCGGATGCTGCCCACACCAAACAGTCGTCCAGGTAGGCTACTACCTGAATTCCCTTTAGGCGTAATTGTTTGAGAGCTACGCTCGCAAGCTTCATAAAAATCCTTGGGGCTATGTTTAGCCCGAATGGCATGGCTCCGAAGGCGTATAGTCTTCGTTGTAGCCTGAACCCTAGGTAGGGGGAGAGTCGACGGTTGATTGGAATGTGCCAATAGGCGTCTGACAAGTCTATAGAGACGGAATATGCCCTCTTGGGCAGTAAGGTCCTTATGTGTTGCAGTGTTAGCATCTTGAATTTGTAATACACTATGAACTTGTTGAGTGGCAACAAGTCCAGAATGACTATGAGCTTTTCCGAGTCTTTCTTGGGAACACAAAACAGCCTCCCTTGGAATTTGATGGACTTCACCTTTCGGATCACATTTTTCTCCAACAGTTCTTGAACGTACTCCTCCAGAACGGGGGTGGAGTGTTGGAAAACCCGAAGGCCCGGGGGTGGAGTGCTGTACCAGCTCCAGCCCAGTCCATTCTTTAGTAGGCTGTGGGCCCAGGGATCGAAGGTCCACCGATCCCGAAATTTCAGAAGTCTCCCTCCTACCGGTATCATCCCACTTGGACTGCCGTCCCGAGGTCTTGCCTCCCTGACCACGACCACCCCTGAATCCCCTTCCCCTTGAGGGGCGCCCAGACGAGCCTCTGGCTGCCCCTCTAGGCTTTGCTCGAAAGGAAGTAGACTGCCCTTCAAACGATGGGGTGAATGCCGTGGACTGTGTCGACACGGCCTGGGGTACCCACTGAAAAGTGGTCGGGGTTTGTGCCACAATCTGGGGCACTGGAGGCAATGGCAATTGCAGTTGCTGTTGCTGTCTAAAAGGCTTGGGTGGCCGAGACGGTAGCCTAGTCCTCATAGTCTTCCTCTTTGGTTGAGGACCTTCATCCGGGGAAGACTTTCTTTTGATAGCCAGGCCCCACTTCTGGAGAAGGTTCCTATTCTCCAAGGCAGCCTTATCAACTACTTCTTTGACCAAATCGGTAGGGAAAAGGTCTTTGCCCCAAATGTTGGAGGAGATTAGTTTCCTTGGCCCGTGCCTCACTGTAGCCGAGGTGAACACGAACTCCCTACAAGCTCTCCTCGCCTTGACGAAGCCATAAAGGTCTTTCGTCACTGTGGCCAGATGGGTCTTGGCCACCACCATGAACATTTCATGGACCTTGGAGTCACTTGCCATCGTCTCAAGAGTAGTCTGAAGAGACATTGAGGCAGCCAGTCTTTCTTTTTTCTCGAACTCTCTCTGCAAGAGAAAGTCAGACAGCTTAGGGAGGTCCTCGCCGAACTAACGTCCGGCGATATCATCCTCCAACTTCCCAACTGAAAACGTAAGATGGACGTCCTTCCAGTCTTTGTGGTCCATAGGTAGGGCCAGCGACAAGGAATTACACTCCTTCAGGGAGGGGCAAGGCTTGTCGGCCTCGACTGCTTTTAGTACAGCCGCAAACCATTTCTGTAAAAAGGGGAAGGCTCTAGCAGGAGAGGACACAAAGGAACGGAGCTTCTTGCTCAATGCAGCTACTTTTGAGTTAGAGAAGCCCCTCTCTTTCAACGAGGATGAAAGCAGAGCTTGAGCCTTAGTATGGTCCATCACTATGACCTCCTTTAGCTCTGTTTCCTCCTTTGAAGCTGGTTCCTTCCTCAGCCGGACATAACAGTCCGGATATGATGCCTTGCTGGGCCAGAATTCCAACTCCTCTAGGGGAACTGAGCCCAGCTTGTCCGAGATGACGATCTTTCCAGTCGTCATTGGCATGTGCTCAGCATACCTCCATGGGTTAGCATTTGAGCACAAGGGAAACTCTTTCACATTGAGCCTTTTCTGGGGCCCATGTGATTCTGCAAGGCACTGCATCCGCAGTTCCATAGCAGCCGCCTTCTCCTGATTCTCCTTCTGCATTTGTTGGATCATTCCAACAATCGAAGAGAGGGCCTGTCCCAGCTCTACTGGGAGACCGGCCAATGTTGAGGGAATAGGCTCGGATTCTGAACCGGAGTAGCCGACACCTCGTCGACCTCTTCTTCTACGACGTCCGGGGCTTGAACTTCATCCTGGCCTTCTGCCAGGAGGTCTTCTTCCAAACGCTCGTCCACGTCAGACATCCTGTCATCTAACTGGATGTCTTGCATCGCGACCGCGACTTCAGCATCCACCTGGATCTGACCTTGGGGGATCTCCTCTTGAGGCTGGGGAATCACTGCATCAGCTGATGCCTTAGGGAAAAGATACGCCCTCATCTTCTCACTTGGAAGATAAGGGCCAAAGGTGTTCTTTTGGAAGCCCCTTACCCAGGTACAAAGCTTCTCCCTTGCTATATCCCTTGATTCCGCCGTCCTAGGGGAATCAAAGGCCTCAGTAATCAGGTTAGTGCACACAATACATACCTGAGGGTCCCAATACTGGAGATCATCCTTGGAGACAGCGCATGCTGCGTGTCTCCTACAAAACTCATGTCCGCAGAGGTTCTTGCTGCGGACGTTGCAGAAAACATTTCCGCACTTCGGAGAAGAAATTTCCATGAGTATCAAGTGAACTATGTATCACTGGATATGCATAGTATAGCATAACAATTAATAAAGGAAAGACACACACTTGTGTTTCCCTCACAACCCATTGTTGCAGCCTTCCAGATAATAAAATCAAATAGTTAATCTCTTCTTGAGTAACCAATGCAAGGTTTCCAGAGGAAACAGGTGAAGCTCACACCTAAGCAATGATTTTAAAATCCTGGATAATAGACAGGTTAGAACTCACTTTCCTATCTGTAGGGCAACAGCAAAAGACTGTGTAAGAAAACACAAAAGTGTTAGAACACACAGTGCTGTACCAAAACCCACACCATAGTTTTCTTCTTACTGTATATGTTATACTGAAGAATACTAGTACAGTATAGGAGGATACGTGCCGGCCGGCACACACCATAACTAGCTTTAAAGTATACTACTTAACAGCTATAAGGCGGCAGAACTCTGGTTCAAATGCATGTGCCGGCCGGCAGCAACTGCCGGCTGGCAACAGCCAATGTCGGCCGCCAACTACACAAGGTAGTACCCAGCTGCTGGCCACACTCTTGGTGACCGGCAGACAAGGGCTGACATTAGCCGGCCGGCAAACGTACAAGACCAATGCCAGCCGGCAGCAAAAGAACCAGAGGACTACACCTGCCCAGCTGCCGGCCTCATAGGCCGGCAGCCGGGTCGGGTACAGCACTAGAAGATAAATAGAATGGATGCCGGGATAAGAGTGTACACTACCTCCAAGCCCGGCAAACCGAAAGAGTGCATATAAGGAAGGGGAGAATCTAATTCAGGCT
>NC_090736.1:119479758-119507258 GCF_036898095.1 Palaemon carinicauda
CCACTGTATATACAAATAAGAAGGTGACCAGACAGTTTGCTACTGAGAAATTGCCTCCAGACACATTGCTGCTGGTCAGTTGGTTGCTTCATAACTTTACTAGCAGGTCGTTTTCCATCCATCATAAGTTTTGAAAATCTCTTTCATGATTAATTTACAATGATATTCTATAATATACAATAATGTATTTTTAGATGACTGTTGTATCTGACATTTTTTATATGTACATATATATATATATATATATATATATATATATATATATATATATATATATATATATATATATATATATATATATATATATATGCTGTATGTAGATGATTTGGTGACTAATGGTGAATATGGGGTAGACTAACAGGGAAAGGTTGTAGAGTGACAAGAGCTTGAGAGTAAATGTCGATAAGACAGAAGCTAAGGAGAGCAGTAAGGATGGCCATGCATGAAACTAGATATTAAGTTATAAAACAGGTGGAAAAATATAGATACTAATGATCTACTAGATGTGGAAGGAGGATGTGAGGCTGAATTTGAAAATAGGATAAAAGAAGCCTCTGGCGAGTGGAGGGAGGTAGTAGAAGTGGTTTATGAATAAGACTATACCAATCAAGGTAAAAATCAATATCTATAACACAAGATTAAGTCCAGTGTAGATTAACAGATCTGAAACATAGACTCTAAGATGAAAAGAGGTAAAAAGCTTGGGAGAAGAGAGGTGAAGTTATGTCCATAAAAGACTTTGTAAACTGTCTCTTTGTTTCAAAGTACTGAATCTATCTTAAGAAACTTTATATTTTTTTTGGATATGTCCTAAACCTAATATTGGGGCACTTTTTTTATATTTATGTCTGTAGATACAGTTTTCTATACACATTCTTTAAAAAGAAATTATCTAAATATTAATATATTATTCATTATATACTGAAATAAAAGTTATTTTTCGTTATCATTATGACTTTTACTTCAGTCAATAAAAAATAAATGTAATAGCATCCATTATTATCAATGATTTATGGCGTATCCGTTTCCATTATCTTCAACAATAAAAAAAACATGATACATCTTCAATGGATAAGCAACACCAAACTCTGCAGGTCATATTTCCCCTCTTCTGTTGCTAATGGATTCCCTGCAAGTGTCTGAACTGAGTTTGCAAATTGTGAGTGGAAATACAATGAATGTCAGAATCATCTCTATTTCAGGTTAACTAGAATCTCTAATGCAAAATTTCGAGATATCTGAGAGAATCTGATTGGCGAATATGATTCTAAAATTACCGAATCGATTCAGAAACTATATTTGGAATTTTATTATGATTTTCTTCCACCAAAGGAAATTAGAATTGAGGTGAATGAAGAATTATATACTGTGTCATTGTGTAATATAACATATCATAGAAATTCACCATATTTGAATAATCAATGGAGCGAACATTAATGACATTTGAGATACTTTGGTTATGATGAATTTCTTACACGAAAGATCCAGGATCGATATAAAATATTGTATCTGTTTCATTTTGGAAGTTGAATTAAATAAAATATAGCTTACTAGTTTAGTAAATGTTTAGAGTAATAATTTAAAAATTCTTTGATCGTAATATTTATTTATTATTTTGGACCGTTTGATTATATGTAGGAAATTAATGACGACTCAATTAACACATTATATATTTTATTTTTCCATGGAAGAATATTACATAAAAAAAACGTGTGGTAGGTGCAAATAAGGATTTAAAAAATTAAGGAATGGATGGTATAATGATTATTTGTTATAAGCGATTTAAGATATATGAATACGTTATAATGACTTTAGAACAAAGTCATGATGTTATGGCAAACTGGAATAATGAACAGGGCAAATGACGGCTTAAATAGGTAACAATTGCTGTTCATTAAACAAATTATTCTATAAATCATCGATCTCTTATATATGCTTATAAATCTCCTTAATATATAGGAAAATTTAAAATCATAATTTTTCGGTTGTGACAAATATCTTTTAGTGTAACTTGTAATAATTTCTTCTTATATAGACCTTTATTTATGATTAACTTCTTTAAAGGGAAAAGGCTGAAAACATCATTGGCTACTCTGACGGTTTTTATACCCAATCTTGCCTATTTGATGTATATATATATATATATATATATATATATATATATATATATATATATATATATATATATATATATATATATATATATATATATATATATAGTCACGTTCAGCGGCATTGTCAGATGTATACCTACCCATGCTCTCCATGTCCCTCTGGTAGGGGGGGGGGGGGGGAGAGAAGTTAAAACCTGGTGTGTGTGTGTGTGTTTGCATTTCTATCTAAATATATAGCTCTCTCTTTTTGACCGGTAACGTACGCTAGCCTTTTACAAATAAGCCACTAATATTTTGTTAGCTATCTTTATACATCAACATATGTTTGTTTTTTTTCATATCTTTGCGAAACGGTTAGTATTGAAACAAAAAAGAAATATATTTGCAAGTTGCAGCCGATATCATGTTTTAATAATTTTTTCTATGTTTTATTAATTTACCCGTGAACATTCTTCTTTCCATAAGATATACGTTTTGCACAAATACCTAAATATATGACTGACACGTTTCGGCTCTTCCATTCTCTCTATGTTAAACTTCGTTTTTCCTTCTATCCAAACAACTATTCATGAATTAAACGTAGCAATTCAACAGCAGACACCTACTCCTGATATTTGACATTTCTAAATATGGACGATGGAAAAGGCTGGAGTTAGTTCGTTAATGGCAGCATGTTTGGACCGTAAATTAAACCGACTGCGGACCAAAACATGTTAAAGCGATTTTATTTATTGATGAAAATATATGGTGATTATTTTCCAATCCATAAAAGCATCGAAAAACCGTTATGTCATTAAATCTGAATGTTAAAGGAGAATGAATTCCGCGAATGAATTACTATAATCTCATAGTTAATCATACACGATCTTGCCTAAGTTTTTTGCGCCTTGTTGATGAAGCAACCATTATTATTATTATTATTATTATTATTATTATTATTATTATTATTATTATTATTATTAGCCAAGCTACAACCCTAGTTGGAAAAGCAAGATGCTATAAGCCCAAGGGCTTCAATAGGGAAAAGTAGCCCAGTGAAGAAAGGAAATAAGGAAATAGATAAACGTTGAGAATAAATTAACAATATATCATTCAGAAAACAGTAACAGCGTCAAAACAGATATGTCCTATATAAACTATTAACAACGTCAAAAACAGATATGTCATATATAAACTATAAAAAAAAAAACTCATGTCAGCCTGGTCAACATAAAAACATTTGCTCTAACTTTGAACTTTTGAAGTTCTACTGATTCAACTACCCGATTAGGAAGATATTATTATTATTATTATTATTACTATCCAAGCTACAACCCTAATTGGAAAAGCAAGATGCTATAAGCCCAGGGGCTCCAATAGGGAAAAATAGCCCAGTGAGGAAAGGAAATAAGGAAATAAATAACTGAAGAGAACAAATTAACAATAAATCATTCTAAAAAAAGTAATGTCAAAAGAGATATATCATATATAAACTATTAACAACGTCAACAACAAAAATGTCATATATAAACTATAAAAAGACTCATGTCCGTCTGGTCAACAAAAAAGCATTTGCTCCAACTTTGAACTTTTGAAGTTCTACTGATTCAACAACCCGATTAGGAAGATCATTCCACAACTTGGTAACAGATGGAATAAAACTTCTAGAGTACTGCGTAGTATTGAGTCTTATGATGGAGAAGGCCTGGCTATTAGAATTAACTGCCTGCCTAGTATTACGAACAGGATAGAATTGTCCAGGGAGATCTGAATGTAAAGGATGGTCAGAGTTATGAAAAATCTTATGCAACATGCATAATGAACTAATTGATCGACGGTGCCAGAGATTAATATCTAGATCAGGAATAAGAAATTTAATAGACCGTAAGTTTCTGTCCAACAAATTAAGATGAGAATCAGCAGCTGAAGACCAGACAGGAGAACAATACTCAAAACAAGGTAGAATAAAAGAACTAAAACACTTCTTCAGAATAGATTGATCACCGAATATCTTAAAAGACTTTCTCAATAAGCCAATTTTTTTGTGCAATTGAAGAAGACACAGACCTTATATGTTTCTCAAAAGTAATTTTGCTGTCAAGAATCACTCCTAAAATTTTGAAAGAGTCATACAAATTTAAAGAAACATTGTCAATACTGAGATCCGGATGTTGAGGAGCCACCATCCTTGACCTACTTACAATCATACTTTGAGATTTTGTTAGGATTCAACTTCATACCCCATAATTTGCACCATGCACTAATTTTAGCTAAATCTCTATTAAGGGATTCACCAACCCCAGATCTACATTCAGGGGATGGAATTGATGCAAAGAGAGTAGCATCATCTGCATATGCAACAAGCTTATTTTCTAGGCCAAACCACATGTCATGTGTATATAGTATGAAAAGTAATGGGCCAAGAACACTACCCTGTGGAACACCGGATATCACATTCCTATACTCACTATGGTGCCCATCAACAACAACTCTTTGAGATCTACTACTTAAAAAATCAATAATAATGCTAAGAAACGACCCACCCACTCCCAACTGTTTCAGTTCGAAAACAAGGGCCTCATGATTAACACGGTCAAAGGCAGCACTAAAATCAAGGCCAATCATACGAACTTCCCGACCACAATAAAGGGATTTCTATACTGCATTGGAGATTGTAAGAAGGGCATCACATGCTCCAAGGCCTTTCCGAAAACCAAATTGCAAACTAGGGAATAGATGATTACCTTCAGCAAACCTATTAAGAGGTTTTGCCAGAAGACGTTCAAAAACTTTAGATACTATGGGAGTTATGGAAATTGGGCGGTAATCAGTGGGACTTGAGCTACCACAAACACATTTACATAGAGGAGTAACATTACCAATTCTCCAACAAGTGCTAAAAGCTCCTCTTCTTGCTAACTTGCGTAAAATAACAGATAACTTTGGAGCTAAGAAATCTGCTGTCTTTATAAAAAACAAAGGAAAAATACCATTAGGGTCTACACCTCCAAAAGCATCAAGGTCCATCAACAGAGCTTTAATCTCACGAGATCGAAAAGCTACACTAGTTAGTTTAGCCTCAGGAAAACAGGAATGAGGAAGTTCAAGTTTTTCATTACTCTGTTTACTGTCAAAAACATCAGCCAAAAGGGTTGCCTTTTCCTTTGGACAGTGAGTGACTGAGCCATCTGGTTTAAGTAAAGGAGGAACTGTTGCATCTACACCAAAGAGTGCAGATTTAAGGGTAGACCACCATTTATGTTCCTTTCTTGTACCAGAGAGGGTTTCTTTTATGATTAAATTGTACTCCTTTTCAGTTGAGGCATAAACTCTCTGAGCAAAAGCTCGAAGCTGAGTATAGTTGTTCCAGGTCAAATCTGATCTGTTACCCTTCCAAAGGTGATAGGCCTCCTGCTTCTCCAAATAAGCACGTCTACAATCATCATTGAACCACGGTTTGTCCTTCATTCGGTACCTTAGCACACGAGAAGGGATACGCCTATCAATTATGTTGACTAGATTCTCATTCAAAGGGACAACAGGATCTACACTATTATATAATTGTGACCAATTCAAGCACAAAAGATCATGCAAAATCCCATTCCAGTCTGCTTGGGATTTCATATAAATTTTACAAGAATATGATATATCAGGGACAGGCTGCTCAGTCTTCACTAATAATGAAATCAAGGCATGATCAGAAGTCCCGACTGGAGAACCAACCTTACTAGTTATAACGCCAGGGGAGTCAGTGTATACGAGGTCCAAGCAATTACCAGACCTGTGAGTAGCTTCATTTATGATTTGCTCACATAATTCCACAACTTGGTAACAGCTGGAATAAAACTTCTAGAATACTGTGTAGAATTGATCCTCTTGATGGAGAAGGGCTGGCTATTAGAATTAACTGCATGCCTAGTATTACGAACAGGATAGTCCAGGGAGATCTGAATGTAAAGGATGGTCAGAGTTATGAAAAATCTTATGCGATATACATAATGAACTAATTGAACAAATTAAGATGAGCATCAGCAGCTGAACACCAGACAGGAGAACACTACTGAAAACAAGATAAAATTAAAACACTTCAAAATAGATTGATCACCGAAAATCTTGTAAGAGTTTCTCAATAAGCCAATTTTTTTGTGCAATTCAAGAAGACACAGACCTAATGTGTTTCTCAAAAGTAAATTTGCTGTCGAGAATCACACCTAAAGTTTTAAAAGAGTCATACAAATTTATAGAAACATTATCAATACTGAGATCCGGATGTTGAGGAGCCATTGTCCTTGACCTACTTACAATCATACTTTGAGTTTTGTTAGGATTCAACTTCATATTCCATAATCTGCACCATGCACTAATTTTAGCTAAATCTCTATTAAGGCATTCACCATTCCTGGGATGCAATTGATGCAAAGAG
The DNA here is from genome assembly GCF_036898095.1 of Palaemon carinicauda. Lineage (NCBI taxonomy): Eukaryota > Metazoa > Arthropoda > Malacostraca > Decapoda > Palaemonidae > Palaemon > Palaemon carinicauda. The sequence continues at coordinate 119,486,275 of NC_090736.1, forward strand.
AGCAGCATTATCTGCATATGCAACAAGCATGTTTTCAAGGCTAAACCACATGTCATGTGTATATAGTATGAAAAGTAATGGGTCAAGAACACTATCCTGTGGAACACGGGATATCACATTCCTATACTCACTATGGTGCCCATCAACAACTCTTTGAGATCTATTAGTTAAAAAATCCATAATAATGCTAAGAAACAACCCACCCACTCTCAACTATTTGAGTTTGTAAACGAGGGACTCATGATTAACATGGTCAAAGGCCGCACTAAAATCAAGGCTAATCATACGAACTTCCTGACCACAATCTAGAGATTTCCGTACAGCATTAGAGAATATATCCTTTTTTTTTCCCCTCTCATTACTAATCATGGAAGTATTTAATCGTTTTTACGCATATTATTAAGAGTGTTCAGCTAGATTTACCATCAAGCTGAACAGTCATAATAGCATGCTTCAAACTGTCATAACCACCGAATGGTCATAAATTTTATGGACAGTAATGCAATCAGAAAAACATGTTGGTCGCTCTAAGTTTTTTCCTCATTTCTTACCTGTATTTTTTTTTTAACAAAGCACCGAGGTATAGGTGAGTCCCTTCCTCCCAGTTAAATCTACGGTCTAATGTAGGTCAAAAATCATTGTGAAGAAAACGTCTCAAGTTCATCGCTAGACTATCGTTTAATAACATCATCTCATTGATTAACATAATTGGATGGAATGTCCACATCGAACTTATCATAAAATATTTATCATACGAAGTTAGTGACATAATGAAATCATAAAAGTTTATTTTACCCATGTTCCTCCGGACTTCAGAAATAAACCTAGAATAATTGGGTAATAAAACAAGAATGAAGAAACAAAATAGCTTACTTTTATCCTCATCAGCAAATCTACCTCTCTCTCTCTCTCTCTCTCTCTCTCTCTCTCTCTCTCTCTCTCTCTCTCTCTCTCTCTCTCTCTCTCTCTCTCTCTCTCTCTCTCTCTCTTTACTAAAGATTGTTTTGACCCTTGCCTCTTACACCATAGACATTTCAGGAATTCATAGCTCTGTCAGCCTCATCTGCTTTGCTGTCTAAATACTCTCTCCAGTTATTGTTTGATTTTCTTTTGACCTCACTATCGAAACTGGCATACTTACCATGGTCTACTTTATAATTTTCATTACTTCCTTGAAAACTTTCAACAATCAATTTATGTCTTTGTCTCCTTTTTTATAATATCCCAAGTATGATTAGATATCCATGCCTTTCTGATTGTAACTAGTGTCCCAAGACTTCACTACCAACTGACTGATATATGTTCTTTTTGGGCTTAGGCCATGTCGTGCTGACGGAAGTTCCTTCATAAGTAGCTTCCTAGGTTATATGTGACTACAGTGATATATCCCAGAGAATTTACCGAAGGTATCCAGAATTCTAACTCCTGGAGGGAGTATCCCTTAAAATTCACATAGGGATATCGCGTAAGGACGTATCTTGACACATCTCACAGCTATTTACACCCCAAATAGTGACTTTCACTTTGAGAGGGAAAAGTGGCAAGAAAATAGGAGAGTCGTTATAAAGGTAAACACTCGATTCTCCTAATGTACTGTAATAGTTCGCCCAATCGCCACCGTGAGGCGCCACCTAACCCTTTCTTTCGTTCGTAGCTTCGGGGACTAGTGTTTTTCCCGAGTTATAACGCTATTTTGAAAGCTTTTTCATCGTTGTGATGGATTCCCCCGCTTCATCAGCATCTGGAAAGTTAAGTAATATCTTTGAATTGTGTAAATGTAAGCTCTTGCCAGTTTTGCTTGTTGATTGAGATCGTTATTAAAGTAACAAGAGCTGTTGTCAGCCGGATGGCGTCATGGACGCGATTGTTCTTCTGTTCATTTAGTTAGCAAGAACGATATTCCCGGCATTATCGCTTTAATAACTTTAGCTATTTAGTTTTCTTAGCTAGGGATTTTTATATTATGTCATTGTTGTCGTGGTTTTGGCTATTATGATCGAGCCTCATGAATGCTAGGCTTCCTAGCCTAGGCACCTTCACACTTCATGCATGATATAACCTTCCTGGTAAAGTTTTATTGAAGCTCAGGCAATGTTTTATACAATTAAGATATTACTGTGTAATTTTTCCTCTTCCATATTAGTATAATAGAGTTTCGATGAACGTGTTCGCATGCTAAAAAGGGCCTCTAGGATACTCACTATTTTCTGAAAGAACATCACCTGGGACATCATTTTAGCGAGGGTAGACATTCTGAAACACGGCAGTAATCTTGCTAGGGATGGTTTTGTAGCTATTGACCATACTAAAAATTTCCGCAAAAATCTGGAGTAGGGGAAATTCAAATCTGAATAACTCAGTAAGGAAATAAGCTATTGGCATGAAATACCCATCAAAATGTAGCTTATAGGGCATGCTACAGGATGAAAGTAAGAAATATTAAAATATGTCAAGGTCGAGGTCACCAGAGCTCAAGCAATGACGTAATTTGTCTCTTGCTCAATATCTGGGCCTCTAAAAACTTAAAATTAAACCAGAACCCAGTTGTAAACTAATTTATTCTTTTTTTTTGTAGATTCTAGTAGAGTACTACATAGGATAGTTTTTAAAAATTATTTGAAGAAAAAAAAACACACACTTTAACCCTCTTATTTTCAAGTCAGAATATCGAAAAAGAAGGGCAAAAATGCAATTTTTCAAAATTTTTTGCTAGTTATGTTGGCTATTTGAAAGCGTATCAAAAGAGATTAAAGCAGCCCCAAATCTTTAAACAGCACATAATCAAATAGTAAGAAACCTATCATAATGTTATAATGTCTAAAACCTGTCTTTTAACCCTCTCAGGCCCAAGACGAAAATATTTGAAAATAGGAAAAATGCCATTCAAATAACCAAAGGAAATTAGTTGCCGGTGACACATGGTTATCATGCAGAAACCTTAGGGGTAAAACCAAACTATTAAAAACATCCTCATTGCAAACACTGACGTTTCGCAACCCAGGAAAATTCTTTTATGAAAGTGGAGCTGACATTCAAACCACCATTCAATGTGATTAAATCTATTCTGTATGATGATCTATCCTACATTCTTGCACCCCTTGCCTGAAGCTTGGCATTGACAGTAAGGGCAGCACTTGATGCCACGCTTCCTGCAGGAACAACGTTTCGTTGCACATGAAGTGCATGTGCATGGCATAGGAAAGTAGGGTGGCATCAAAATTTGATCCCGCACTGGACGCAATAGGCCATCCTGCTCCAAGAAACCAAAGTCTATGCGATCAAGATGTGGATTATCCAAACAGTGTGTCTGCATGTATGACCCGTAGACAGCTCTTTGAATATGGCCTCTGATCAATCTACTGGTTAGTGGAAGGTTTAGGATTGTTTTGGAGCTGTGGTGAAATACATGGTATCTGAGGAGGTCCATTGTTTGTCAATCACCTGGAGCTTTCAATGGATACACCTGCACCAGAAATTTTTCCACTATGGTGAAATCTGTATCATATGGATTCCTGGCAAAGTTCTGGAGAAATTTTTCAGGCTTCGCATTCAAAGCCGCTGTTTTCGTTCCAAATTTACTTGTTGAGTCACATTCGGTCAGCTGATGAAGCGGGATGATAACTTTGCACTTCTCAGAGCCCATTCTAGTTGCCAACGTATGGAGGGGAATATATATTGTGGTGGTTGCAACGCCAGCCTTTATCCACAGTTTCTTTAAACCATGTGCCTTCATAATACTCCAGTGATGGAATCCAAGAACTACCCCATCTATGGTATTAGAAAGGAGAACAACTCGTTCTGCCCCGCAGTTGGTAGCATCAAGTGCATGTGGGATTGTTCTCACATTGGCTTCTTCAATGTCCAGGTCCAACGCTGGTACAGAGGTTTGGACACTGCCATTGAAAATGCTCTGACATGGGTCAATATTGGGTGAGAATCCAATTCCACTCAAAACAATATCTGTCATTGGCCTTGGGTATGCTAGTACATAGTTTCTCAAGACTTGGTTGTAGAAGATGCCCAGAAAGCATCCATAGAAACTGGCAGCGGTGTCTCCTCACAAATGACATTCAAATCAATTGGACCTCAACTTAGTCTTCTCTGACGTTTACTGTCTTTTATGGAGCCTGCCACGTATGTATCGAAGACTAAGTCAATACGATTAGAATCTTTACTCAGTCCATATGCCATCTGTAGGAACCGTGCACAAAGATCACCTAACGTCTTCAAAAGTTATGTCTTCATTTGGTGTAAACAACACATCACATTAACGATGCTAGCAGTTTTTACTTTTTTTCCATTGATCTGGAGGCTGATAGTCTTTCTTCTTGTCTAAATGCTCATCTTCCATGACTTTGCAAAGTTCACTTTTATTTGGCCTCGACATAAGTCTATTCTCATCAAACAGGTAGCTTTCCTCAATTAAGTCATGCCTCAGCAGTTCCTTCATATCATAGTTTCTCACTCTAGCAATGTCAAATATCTTTTGAACTTTAGCAAGTTTTTTGCTTCCCTGTTTTCCAACTTGCTGCTTTCCTTTTTCTGGTTTCATTGATTTGAATGTCTTCAAGTTATTCCTGTGGATTGGGTTAAACAGTAATTTTTCCTTTTTTGACCAAACGTTCTTTGCGGAACTTGTCATAGAGATCGCTGGATTTTTTCCTGAAATTCAGTAGTTCATCACAAATTTCACTGGACACAATTTCTTGGGTAAGCATGTTGTGCAACTTTGGCTGCTCCACATGAATGTCTGCTTCAGATACGCCTGCTGGGTTTTCATTCTGTTTGATGTATTCGATTACATCACGAGCTAACATTTCAGAGCTCAACGTAGCCGACACATTGAACTCATGACCAACTGTAAGTTCAGTACTTGGGACTGAAACACCACTGATCTGCCGTTGAACATTGACCAATGACAACATTTCATGATATATTATCTCCCATTGAGCAACAAATTTCTTCTTCTTGGTACTACCTCTGATTCCACTGGCACTCTTCCGTGACCTATTGATGGTCTGTTCTAGGCACATGTCAGCTCCAATCGCATTGAACTTTCCAGGAGTCCTCTCTATGCTGAACTTTCCGGCAGCAAACTTCTCATACACTTCTGGCCCATCCTTCTGCAGTCTCCGCATATCCTTCAAGTAGACTGATGCCCATCGGTAATAGTTGGTGCGGTCACATCCTGCAAAGATTGGCAGGGCGGTCTGGATGCTTTGAAGGTGTAACTGCCAGTTCCCCTTCCGGTGTGCTCTGACGAGGTCCTTAAGGATAGAAACCATCTCAACGAATGTATCCCAGAAGGCGAAGGTCTTAGAGTTATTCCGTAGATCTGACCGAAAGGCATTGAAGTCATTGATCATGCGTGAGGAGTTATCTACGAATCTATCAAGAAGACGTTTGCTCTGCTCTCTGCCTTTCTTAAACACTCCATCTTTTAGTAGCTTCAGCATCTCCAGTTCATCCTTGTAACCTGATGTACCCTTGCAACGAAAGAACCTCGCCCTGCTGTGTACCTGGATCAGGAGACTCTGGACAGCCTGCTAACCTAATTCTATCAAGGGTCTTCTTCTGAGTATATTGTTTATAACAGTCATTACTTATGTGGTAAACAATTTTACTATTGTTGACCTGTTTCAATCTATCACAAGCAACATCCTTTCGTATAGATGCTGCTTCAGCAATACGTTTTCTGCCATTATCACTGCTGGTGGTATTAAGGTGTGGGTGATCCGTTTGGCAAATGATGCATTTTTCATCAACAGGCGGATGTGGGCTTGGTATGGTGTTGATCTCCTCAAGCGTTTAGTTGGTAAACTAACCATCTCACACATGCACAGAATAGCCTGAAATCAACAGAGGAAACTTTCTTACTAACTTTCTCTCTAGGGTATATCTGACTAGAGTGATATTCCCAGAGAATTTTACCTTAAGGTATCCAGAATTCTAACTCCTGGAGCGAATATCCCTAAATAATCTCACAGGGATATTGATTAATATCAGAGGACGTATTCTTGACACGTCACATATCTATCTTCACCCTGAACAGTATTAACGCTTCGAGGGGGTATAGTGACAAGAATCTGAAACGAGAATGGAAAGAGAGCCGCTCATAAGGCATCTCTCCTATTCCATTTCCAGTGTGTATCTGATGAAAGCGGAAGCACCCTCTTTATTCCTTTTCGTGTAGCTCTACTACTCGGTGTTTTCCCTTGTGTTCTCTCGTTATTTTGGATTTAATTCAACATTTTGATGACTTCTTCGGCCTCGTCTGCCTCTAGGAAGTTGAGTAAGTTCATGTCGTTTTGAATTCATTCAAAAGTGATTTTAACGTTAAAAAGAACTGTTGCCTACTGGAGGCATCCTGGATGCTATCGCTCGCTCTTATGGGTTATTTAGTTAGCTGGAGCGACGTTCCCGGTATGTTACGCTTTAATAATTTAGCTATTTAGCTCCTCTAGGAATGCTTATATTATACCGTCAGTTTTTAGTTCGGTGATTTCAACACGGGTCGGGGTACCGATCTTGCCCTTCGCAAGGCTTCGTAGCGTAGACGTCTGGCACTAGTACTTTCACCCATGATATAAGTTTTTCCGAGTGTTATATTATTGAAGCTATAGGCAAATATTTTATACATGTAAGATATTGTTGAATGTTTTTTTCCAAGATTGTATACGAGAGAGTTTCGGTGATTTAGGTATTCGATTCTCATCTTACCTTGTCTAGTATTCTAGGTACAGTAGTATACTTTCGCAGATCCCGGATTGTTCTTTTCTCCTCCAGAGGCTAAGTTCAATCCCTCTCTCCCTCCGTAAGCCTTCGGCTTAATCTTAGTGGTTCTATCTGAATAATAATTCAGGTATAACTATTCTAGGATATGTGTGTCCTGACCTGAGAACCAGAGTGACTGGTTTTTTGGGTTAGGGCAGATTATCAGAGTTTCTAGTCTGTGGTCTGCTTCTTCCTAGCATAGAGAATGAGTCTCCTTTGCTAGGTTAGGGGCGGACACAGGAAGCTTTCCTTCCCTAGTCCATGTTGGAAGGATTCTGTTAGAGATGATTCCTTCCTCTAGTGGCCTAGCAGACTGTCCTGTGTTGTTTTTTACGGGCTGGAGAATGAGTTTTCTCTATTGCCTGGTGAAATAACTTCACCTAACTTTGTTCTAGTTGGGAGGAGGAAAGCAAGTATTGCCAGTCTTCCTCCCTAATAGAAAACTCTTGGTTAGGATGAGCTTCCCTAATGGCTGGGTGTGTCTCCTGCTAAAACAAAGTCTATAGGACCCTTATCCCTTCCCCACCTCCGTTTCTTTTATTTTCTTTTGGCAGCAGCTTTACTTCCGTACCTAGTATAGGTTAGGATGGAGGACAGGCTCAGCTCTCTGCCGGCTGGCACTACGTGTCGGCCGGCAGAGACCCTTTATTCTTTGCAGAGTGAACCCCAGACCTCCATTGGTCTCCCTTCCATGTCTGCCGGTAGAGCCCGGCAGGCTAGGGATTCTTTGGAAGCCTGAATGTTACATTCTCCCCTTCCATAAGTTCACTCTTTCTAGATGGAAGGTCGTATGGCAATGCCGCCTTATAACCTTACATCCATACTGTTTCTCTGACTATTGTGTTGCACCCATAACCCGGCTGTCGGCTTAACAGCCGACAGCCAGGCAGGTGGAGGTTCTCTGGTTCTTGGCTACTGTCGACGGGCATGGGTTTTATTACCTTTGCCTGCCGGCAGTGGAAACACAGCCCGAATCTGCTGGCCACTACGATTAGTGGCTAGCAGCCGGGTAATAGTGTTTTCAGCCGTCGGCTGGCAATGATTGCCGGCTGGCACACAGTCGGGAATCAGTGGGCTGCCGTCTATTAGTTAAAGATAGTATATCTTTGAACTATACAGGGGTAGATGCCGGCCGGCAAGTGCAGACGCATGCCGGCACGTACCGACGCGTGCTAGCCGGCACAACATCATCCTTCCAGTAGTTGCTATATTCGTAGTGTAGTACACATTGCATTAGCAGAAACTGCTGTACAGAGCTTGTGATAACACTAAAGTTCTTCATCATACTTAATGTTACCTTGTACAGCCTTTTTTTGAGACCGTACAATATATAGAAAGTAAGTTCTCTCTGTATTCTTTCTATCCCGTATATTATAACTTTATCTCAAGGTGTGAACTACACCTTAAATTTCCGTTTAGGAAATTACATAAGGTATTCTAGAATAGAATTAACCTTAGTTTTAATATCTCGGGAGGTTTCAGCAATTGACTGGACAGGAAATACAAGTATGTGTCTTTCCTTCTTTCTTTTATAGCTTTTCTATATAAGCTAAATGTCTCAATATAAGTGAAAGGCTGCACTGACACTCATGGATTTTTCTTCTCTTTACAGGAGGACCATCCAAAGTGCGGGAGTGTGTTCTGTAATGTCCGCAGTAAGAAATTCTGTGGATATCAATATTGCAGGATGCACGCAGCATGCGCAGCCTCCAGAGGTGATCTCCGCTATTGGGACCCTCAGGTTTGTACAGTTTGTTCTAACCTGATTACCGAGGCTTTTGATGACCCTAAGTCAACGGAGTCAAGGGATGCTGCCAGGGAAACATTACGATTCTGGGTGAGGGGTTTTCAGAAAAACACCTCAGGTCCCTACCTTCCAAATCAGAAGATGAGGGCCTACCTTTTCCCTAAAGCATCGGCTGATGCAATCATTTCCCAGCCTCAGGTGGAGATACCAACTGGCCAGATTCCGGTAGATTCTGAAGTCTCAGCGGTCCTTCAAGACATTCAATTGGACTATAGGATGTTGGAGGTGTCGGATTCTACTGGGAAGGACCTTCTAGGAGAAGGTTGGGAGGAGGACCTATTCCAGGCTCCTCAAGTAGAAGAGGAAGAAATCAACGAAGTGTCGGTTACATCGGTTCCGGACCCAGAACCTATCCCGTCTACATCGTCTGCTATCCCAGATAAACTGGGAAGGTCTCTTTCTTTCATTGTTGAGATGATTGAACAAATTCAAAGGAAGAATGATGAAAAGAAAGCTACAATGAAACTGGAGATACGTAGACTTGCAACATCGCATGGGCCCCAGAAGCGGCTCAGCGTGAAGGATCTTCCTTTTTGCTCGGATACCAATCCTTGGAGGTAAGCCAAACACATGCCAATGACAACCGAGAAGATCGTGATCTCAGAAAAGCTGGGAGCAATTCCCCTGGAAGAAGTGGAATCTTGGCCCAATAAAGATTCTTATCCGGACTGCTATGTCCATCTTAGGAAGGAGCCAGCCTCAAAGGAGGAGACGGAGCCGAAGAAGGTCATAGTTTTTCACGATAGTAAAGCTCAGACATTACTAGCGTGCTCGATGAAAGAGAGGGGCTTCACAAACTCAATGGAGTCTGCCTTGAGTAAGAAGCTTCCCTCCTTTGTGGCCTCTCCTACCAGAGCCTTTCCCTTTTTGGGAAAGGGATATAAGGCAGCCTTAAAGGCGGTGCAGGCAGGGAAACCATGCCCCTCCTTGGAGGATTGCAAGCCGTTATCTCTGACCTTGCCCTTGGACCAAGAAGACTGGAAGGACGTACACCTTACCTTCTCAGTCGGGAAGCTGGAAGATGATATTGCTGAACCCCATTTCGGTGAGGCACTTCCAAAACTGTCGAAGGCTCTCTTGCATAAAGAGCAAGAGACAACGAAAGACTTGAGGCATCGATGTCGTTGCAAACGACATTAGAAACGATGGCAAGTGACCCCAAGATTCAGGACATGTTTATGGTTGTGGCCAAAACCCATCTGGCCACAGTTACGAAGGATCTCTATAGCTATATTAAAGCTAGGAGAGCCTGTAGAGAGTTTGTGTTTGCCTCAGCTGCGGTGAGTCCCAAACCGAGGACACAGATCTCCTCTCGTATCTGGGGTAAAGACCTCTTTCCCAATGAAGTGGTTAAAGAGGTAGAAGACAAGGCCGCCATAGAGAATATTAACCTTCTCAAAAAGTGGGGCTTAGATTTCAAGAGAAAGTCTTCTCCGGATGAGGGTCCCCAACCCAAGAGGAAGACAAAAAGGCCTAGGCCATCCTCTCGGCCGGCTAAACCCTACCAACAGCAACAACAACAACTTCCTGTGACCGCGGTGCCACAGATAGTGGCACAACCTCCAACCACGTATCAGCTGGTACCTCAACAAGTGGCGACACAGTCGCCAGTTTTTAACCCAGCCTTTGAAAGGCAGACTTCTTCCTTTTGTTCGAGAGCTAGAGGAACAGCCAGAGGTTCTTCTAGACGTCCTTCAAGAGGAAGGGGATACAGGAGAGGAAGCGGTCAAGGACGCAAGGCCTCAGGTCCACAACAACAGAAGTAAGATACTTTCAGTAGGAGGGAGACTACAGCTATTTAGGGATCGCTGGATCTTCGTTCCCTGGGCCCACAGCCTAATTAAAAATGGACTAGGTTGGAGCTGGAGAAGTCCTCCACCTCAATTTCCTCAATTCTTCCAACACTCATCCCCCGTTCTGGAAGAATATGTCCGAGAACTCTTTGACAAAAGAGTAATCCGGAAAGTTAAGTCCATAAAAATCCAAGGAAGGCTGTTTTGTGTCCCAAAGAAGGACTCAGAAAAACTCAGAGTTATTCTAGACTTGTCGCCACTCAACAAGTTCATAGTGAACTACAAGTTCAGAATGCTCACGCTTCAGCACATAAGGACCCTACTGCTCAGAAGGGTATATACTGTCTCTATAGACTTGTTTGACGCTTATTGGCACGTTCCAATTAATCGTCACCTCTAATCCTACCTAGGCTTCAAGTTACACAGAAAACTTTACGCCTTCAGAGCCATGCCTTTCGGGCTAAACATAGCCCAGAGGATTTTCAGGAAGCTCGCGAACGCAGCCGTCCATCAATTAAGCCTAAAGGAGGTCCAAGTAGTAGCCTACTTGGACGACTGGCTGGTGTGAGCAGCATCCCGGACAGAATGCATGCAAGCTTCTAAGATAGTGATCCAGTTCCTGGAACATCTGGGATTCATGATCAACATCAAAAAGTCTCGTCTTTCTCCATTGGTTGGGAATCCACTGGAATTTGGACTCACATCAGCTTTCCATTCCTAGTAAGATGAGGAAAGAAATAGCAGGATCTTTCAAAAGACTTGAAATCCAAATGGCTATCAAGACGCGAACAGGAGAGAGTGCTGGGCTCTCTACAGTTTGTTTCGATAACAGATCCAGTGCTAAGAGCACAGCTTAAGGATGCAACAGGAGTCTGGAGAAAATACGCATCAAACACGCGAAGAGATCTAATAAGACCACTACCGACTCGACTGCGAACGCTTCTCAAAGCGTGGTCCAATGCCCCGCAATTGAAGAAATCAATACATCTTCAACCTCCTCCTCCATCAGTAACTATCCACACAGACGCTTCAAACGAAGGCTGGGGAGGCCACTCTCATCAGATGAGAGTCCCAGGAGCTTGGTCCAATCTTTTCAAGTAATTTCACATCAACTTTCTAGAAGCTATGGCAGTACTTTTGACACTGAAGAAAGATTCTCCTCACCACTCGACCCACATAAGACTGGTTCTAGACAGCGAGGGGGTAGTGAGATGCCTGAATCGACAAGGGTCAAGGTCACCTCAAATCAACCCAGAGATGTTGGCCATATTCCGTTTGGGGGAAAGGAAGAAATGGCACCTGTCAGCAGTTCACATTCAAGGGTTCCGCAATGTGACAGCGGACACTCTATCTAGGTTTACACCTATAGAGTCAGAATGGTCCCTTGATGCAGGATCGTTCTCCTTCATCTCAAGTCAAGTCCCAGAGCTGCAGATAGACCTGTTTGCGACGAAAGACAACAACAAAATACAGTAGATCGTTACGTGTCCCCATACGAGGATCCGCTAGCGGAGGCAGTGGATGTTATGTCCCTGGACTGGAAAAGATGGTCCAGTATTTATATGTTCCCTCTGCACAACCTACTTTTGAAGGTCCTCGATAAGCTTAGATCCTTCAAAGGGAAAGCAGCAATAGTGGCCCACAAGTGGCCAAATAGCGTGTGGTTCCCTCTCGCATTGGAACTACGACTAAAATTCATACCGCTACCAGATCCATCCTTGTCTCAGCGAGTACAGAAGTCGACTTTCTTCGCTTCAGGGAAGAAATAGCTATCATTTGTCAAGGCGAAGAAACCGGAAGAAATCCTGACAGATTCCTATTTATCATTCTTCATTCACCTTCATGATCAAGGTTTAGCAGACAACACAATTCTATTGTTCAAGCCTGCCTTGACAATTCAGATACCATATGCCTTACAGGTCGACCTTTTTAACGACGTTCTTAATGAACTAGCCCTTCAGCGCTTCCTAAGACCCTTTGCTTGGTCATTAGATATGGTTCCTCATTGTGTATGAATAATGAACAATGAGGAATGTGCTTAGAGGGTTTTGAATTTAAGTCATATTTCTGTTTGTACTTGCTTTGGGGGCAAGAGTTAGTGAAATAGTGGCTCTTTCTAGAGAGGAAGGCCAGGTCCAGTTCTTGGAGGGAGAACTGAACCTATTTCCAGACCCAACGTTTCTTACCAGGAACAAGGTACCCACCAACAGGTGGGGTCCCTAGAGAATCTGCTCTCTGAAGGAAGATGCATCTCTATGTCCAGTGGAGGTCCTAAAGGTCTATCTTCATAGAACTTCAGACTTTATGGGAGGACAGCTGTTCAGAAGAGAAACACTGGGTTCAAAGTTATCTATAACTAAGGGCGAAATTCACCCGTGTTATTCGCAGAACGGATCCAGACAGTACACTCGTTAGTCATGATCCGAGGAAAGTTGCCTCTTCTATAGAATTTCTTTAATTATATGGACTTTGAACATCCTTGTTTGCACATCGGCTGGTAGTAATCCAAGGTGTTCTTTATGCAATATGCGAAGCAAGTGGGGCAACTTATGAGATCTGTGGTAGCAGCAGGTAGAATTCTTTAACCTTCTGTTTTTGAATATGAGATAGGCCACGAAAGTGTCCTTACGAACTGTTCCAATAACGACGGTAACCTATAGCATAATACGGACACTTGTGCCAAGTGTTTTTTTACGCTAGTGTATATAAACAGTATACAGACTATATCATTATTATTAATAATTCAATTGAAGTGGCAAATCGGTTTCCTAGTAGATGAAACAATATTTACTGTCAACTGTTTTCTTTATGCTTTAACGCATATCATCCACATTTTATAAATTTTATAAATGTTCATCTGATATGTACGATTATTAAATTTTAATAAAGTAGTTCATAGTGAACCCTGCGTCTTATTCGCCCACACTCCTTTTATTAGAAATGTACTGAGCATGAAGATTAAATTATGGACATTTTTATCATGGTATGTCTTTCAAGACTGTTCCCTGATTCAAGCAAAAGTCCACTCACTCTAACCCTTCCTTGGAAGGGTTGACGTGGTACCCTAACGGGTTGGTGGTAAAGAGCAAAATTTGTTTCTATGCGGATACAACCATTATCCAATAGTTTATAAGAGTAGTCATATTGGGGAAGGTGTCGAAAATTCATACTGACATTGGTGACTCTTATACAAACTTTGCTTTACATTGTATAGGGCGAGACCACTATACAAGCCTGTCATTTTGTCATCCATAAATTTTTATGTACTCCTCGAGACTTTTTCCAGAGTCTAGTACGACTCTTCCCTGTATGGGGCAGGAAGCACTAACATAATTCATGCTTAGATAAAATGATGTAACATCATAGGTCTCTAGGTCTACACGGACCAGGAAAATACTTTCTTGAGAGTACGGCACTGATTGAGAATCCACAGATACAGTAATGCTCTGGTAAACTTCCATCAGGACGACATGGCCTGAGCCCAAAAAACGGATTTTGAGCGAAGCGAAAAATCTATTTTTGGGTGAGGTAGCCATGTCGTCCTGATGGACCCGCCCTTCATTTTATTGTAAAAGGGCCTGTTGACCCCTCCCTACAGTACAGTATCTGTAACACCTCGTATATCGCTACAAGGAATAAAGAGGGCGCTACCGCCTTCATCAGATACACACTGGAAACGGAATAAGAGAGAGGCCTTATGAGCGGCTCTCTTAACATTCTTGTTGCAGATTCTTGTCACTATACCCCCTCAAAGCGTTTATACTGTTCGGGGTGAAGATAGCTATGTGACGTGTCAAGAATAGGTCCTCTGATATTATGCGATATCCCTGTGAGATAATTTAGGGATGTTCGCTCCAGGAGTTAGAATTCTGGATACCGTATGGTAAAATTCTCTGGGAATATCACTGTAGTCAATATATATATATATATATATATATATATATATATATATATATATATATATATATATATATATATATATATATATATATATATATATATATATATATATATATATATTTAAACTGCCTTGGTCTAAAGTTTTCTCACCAACATATTTACAAGGTGTTCCCATTACAGCCATGATGTCCATACTATATATTTCATAAATTTACTTGCAGTTACTTCACATGCTGATTCATAGTCCTAGCATTCTAAATACCTATTTTCAATTTTTCTCTAGTATTCATAAACTGGGAGATTCTTAGCACCCTGCTACACCCTTGAATTCCAGCCATTTTGTCATTTTCTCTTTTCATGACTGACTAAATCCATAGAAGATTCATTGGATGGATACATCAAAGGAATGCCAGTTCCTTGTGATGCGCAGTGCATATCTAACTAAGGCAAGTGACCCCTGCCAGTCCATGCTAATTCTAGTAAGATCAAGATCCAGACATCATGAGTAAAAGCAAAAGAGACAGTTTGGTATTTGCCTTAAACCCAATTCGTCGACCTGCTGCCAGTGACTTCATCGACATTAAGTGAGTATTCCTTCCACACCTAAAGCTCTCATTACTTTACCAGGATGCTCATCCAATCATACGAGAATAAGCGTTAGCAATCGTGGATATATATACATTTACCCACACACACCCACCCACACACACACACACACACACACACACACACATATATATATATATATATATATATATATATATATATATATATATATATATATATATATATATATATATATATATGACTTCAAATGATCTCACGTAATATTCACCTATTCCTTGTCTCTGAAAGGTTCTCATTACTGCTGAAGATTTGACAGAATCAAATGCTTTCTCGTAGTCTATAAATACCATACATAATGGTTGGTCATAATTCAGTGATTTTCTTATTAGCCTCATAATTACATAGACATGGTCACTTTAAAGACTGTTTCCTCATCCGGGTGATTAAAGTCTAGCAGTTTTTATATTCGGCCTTATATGATCTTGGAAAGTATATATCATCATGAGAGTTTACATATTGAACGGAACATTTTCAGTATTTTGGTTTTTGTTACTTCTTATTGAATTAGTATAATAATAGGATTCTAAGCGTTAATTATTGAACAATTTTGCTGACGGTCTGTGTAAAGTTCAGTGAGTTTCAATACTAAAAAACCTCCTCCATCTATTAATGAATAAATTATTAGGCCTCTTCTCCTGTACTAAAATTCCAAATGGGATTTGTATTTTGTTTTATATAATATTATATCTTGTTTTAAGTAGCATGGTCACTGGAAGACAGTTAGCTTAGTTTAAAGTATTTAACTACCCCCTTGGTTGTTAACAGCTCACTGACATCCGGCGGCCGTTTTGTGGTTTTATCCTAACCAGCCACTAATGCTTTGCTTTTTTCCTGTGGTTGACGCAAACTTAAGTCATTTACGAAGGAGCATTCCATCGCTGCGAGTATAGTAACTCGAGCTCCTGTTCTTGAAATAAGAATGGACATTGCACTGCTACAAGTTTAATGTGACAAAGAACACTTTCTACATGTCCTTTGAAGTGACGAAGAGTACTATCGCCATGTAAACTGTTCTTGACCTCAACCAGGAAGAAGCTTTCTTTCATCGCAACCCATCTCTACACGTACTTCGCCTTCGTCCCAGGATGATTTCGGTGGGTCTGTAAAACTCAGGGGGAGTTTTTTTTATGTCAATCAGAAATCATTTAGAGGGATAATGCCATCCCATATAAATTTGACTTCCAATTATCATCGCTTACTTTCTTTATTAAGTTTTATTTTTTCATACCGTTAAATTTTGTAACTAGTTCGTACCCTTTTCAGGGATATCATAAAATGTACTACGTGGACTCCAGTTTGTACTATGGGTATTTATTTATTTACATAAGTTTTCCAAGTATGCAACATGCCAAGTGTTATATGTGCTTCACGTAATAATTGGATTTGAATATGTATTTATACGATCGTTGTGTAGTATGTAATTATTCATTTGGTAATATATAAGGTGTTTGGAAGAAGCTGAATTACTGCGGTTCCCCCTTGCTCTACGATGGTCAACTTTGTCAATTAGCTGCCGCAACATCACCTGGATGAATTAGGATATTTGGAAAATACAATATATTACCTATTCTTTTTTTTTACGTTTTAATTATCCTTATTTAATTCCCGGTGTATGTAAATTAAAATTCAGCTCATCTCCTACTGCTTTGCTTTTTGTCATGTGTTTTAATTCTTACTCCTTCTACTTTTTTTTTTTTTTTTAGTACCGGCTCAGGTGTAACATCATTCACATTGGCAATAACAATATTATATAACATTATATGGACATTTTGCAGTTTTTGTCACTCAATTCCATTTAAAACAAATTTCTGTTGGTGCCTTTTTCAAGTTTTTCTTTTCATGAATTTTGCTTTTTCCTTTTTCCTATAGTGTTTCCTCAAATTTGGTATGGTTGCATTTACGAACTTATATATATATATATATATATATATATATATATATATATATATATATATATATATATATATATATATATATATATATATATATATATATATATATATATATATATATATATATATATATATATATATATATATATATATATATATATATATATATATATATCTCAATCAATCAACTTTATTTCGTATACTTAATATACATAGATAAATACAATTCTTTTTAATATACATTAGTAGGAAAAACATATTTTTTAGCTATAAAAGCAAAAATAAGGAATAAACAATATAATTTTAAAAATGCTATAGAATCGTAAAAAATTAAAAATATAAAATTTTGAGATGACAAGTGATATACATAAAACACTATTTCTATGTTAGAATAAAAAAAGGAAATATTAGAGATAAAAATATAACCTCATCATTTGTCAGCAGATATAAACGATATAGAATAAGTTTAAAATAGATAAATAAGTAAGTAAATTTAGAATGGCTTTTTGAACTATGAACTAGTTTTATCAATAAAAAGATTGGGCTTCTGAATATATTGAACATCTTCACTTCTTAAAAGGACAAAAAGTCATATAATTCATAAGATACAAAATTATATAAAATTATAAAAAAAAAAGACAAAATGTGCATTCAAAGATCCCAATAAATTCACTATGACAAAGATATAAACCAAAATCTACATACTAGTATGTACAACTCATAGTCACATCAACTATATTTCTTTTCTTTTTTTTTTTTTTGATACTCGATATCCCCTATAAATGACCAACTTCAGTTCCCGAGCGAACATCATGCACCCAGTGAAGACGAGACCCTATACAATCAATGTCATTTAAAAAAAAAAATCAACACTATACACTCCCCCAAGGCAAGTTAACAATGAACAAAAAATCTCACCGTCTCGTAGAAAACTCATACTAAGTCGAAGAATATGATTTGAAGTTTTAAAAAGTCTTTTAAAATACCTGGCTTGCACATACAAAACATGAGGTCTTAACAGTAGCTTATTGCACATATCAGCCACATCACGACTACTTGCACATATAGGCAGCCCAACCAGCATTAAGCTTTACCAAAAGCTACTTCAAACCCTTTAAAAATCTGCTTTCTGAATATTTTGCCAATATTCCAAATAGATAGTCCATAATCAGGATTACAATACGAATTAAAAAGGTATAAAAACACTTCAATAGATATATTATTAAAATTTCGAAAAAGCCAATCAAATTTAGAATAAAAAGAATTTAGCCTGACTTTGACATCCGAAATATCCATTAAGTCGTTTACAATGTGAAAACCTAAATATTTATAACCCTCCACTACTTCCAACTCATCATCTCCAAGAGTTACCTTCACTGGGTTTGAAGCCAAACCCGCCCTTTTGAATATCATACATTTTGTTTTATTTGTGTTTATAATAAGTTTCACCTTTTCAATTTTTCCTTTTAAATTTCATATAATAGGCTTAGATTATCTTTGGTATCAGCTAACAAAACAATGTCATCAGCATAGGCTATGATGTTCACTCGTAATACAGCCAATTTGCATCCTTTATCTATTTTTACAATTTCTTTAAAAATATGGTCAATATACAATTTAAATAGAAAAGGAGAAAGTATACCTCCCTGTCTAACACCAGTATCTATATAAAAATATTTCCCTTTATTCCCATTCCATAAAACTCGTGCTCTTTGGTTTCTCAGGTAATTCATTAGAAGGAGAACAATATCTGGTGGTACATTTCTTTTAATCATTATATCACCCAACAAGAAATGATTAACAGTATCAAAAGCACTAGAAAGGTCGATGAACAGGCCAAAAGCTTTTTCACCCATTCTTGTGTATTTGTTTATTATTTCCTTAAAAAGTAAGCATGCATCACTAGTGGAAGTTCCCTCTTTAAACCCAAACTGCAATGAATTAAAACTAATTTTTTCTTCCATAATATCTAAAAGATGCATTTCAAAGAGTTTCAAGATAAGTGACGTGTGACGGGCCGAGAGAGGAGTTGTGAAATCAAAGGCAGATTGGAAACGACTGAGTTATATTGGTGTGGAACACTCTCCTTATATACAAAACCTCAAGGCAACAGGACATGACAAGTTCACAAGACAGACAAAATCACAGAGGAAAAACCAGACTTGAATTTTCATGTTCGTTTTAGTGCGAGGGAAGAGCGAAGATACAACCATAATATATACAAAAGGAATTATGTACAATTGTGTGAAACACGGTTGGTACAGACGACTGCATCACCGGACGGTAGTTCGATGATTCAGAAACATTTCCTTTTAGGTCCTTTATTTTAGGATTAATATCCCCGCCAAGTAATTCCAGAGGGAAGTAACAATGACCATAACAGGCGTTCATAAAATCACACAACAAACTCAAAAACTGATCATTACCCCTTTTCAATAAAATAGCATGAATTCCGTCATGACCAATTCCATTTTTAAGTTTTTTAATCAACCTTTTTAACGTATCTAATGATATCTTAATGTTGAATTTTCCGTTATTTATCCATTATTCATTTAATTTCAATAGTAGCTCATTTTCTGGGAGTTCATTTGAACTCTTTAAATCAAACGATAGAAATTTATTATTAAAAATCTGTATTATATTTTCTATATTATTTTCCCCATCAATTATTTCTGATTGTTTCGCTTTGTTATTCTTTTTCCCTACATCCCCCCAGAATTGTTTCATATCTTTGTCCTCAAATTTTTCTTGAATCGATAAAGACCTCTCAGCAAATTCATTTCTCTTACATTCATTTAATGCCTCTTTGAATATTTTGCGACTTCCCCTCATTTCTCATTTCATCGAAATCTGGGCCCGCATGTATTTTTCCTGACCGCAACCACTTTAAATATTCCATTCTGGCAGTTTTGTATTTACATTTTACATTACGATTCCATCCAGGTATCATTTTATATTTACATTTTCTCTTTATTGCCCTTGAGTAAAGAGAGCTTTCCTCTTTTAAAGACATTGCAAGTGCAGAGTAAAAACAATCAATTTCCCTGAGATGTTTACAATCTCTACAACTCAAAGAACAGCAGTCAAATGATGCATTACTTACAAAGCTACCCACTCTAGACATCACATTTGCTCCAATAAGACAAAGTTCATTTGAAGAAAGTTTATCCCAGTCAACATAGTACCTAATTTTTCCGTCTCCAGGACCTAAATATGATGGTGTACAAGGACTTCCAGCATCAACAACCACTTCAGCTAATACTGGCAAATGGTCCGAACCAATTATATCATACAAAACTCTGATATTCTTCACACAGGTATCATTTTCCTTTCTCCCAACTATATGGTCTAACCATTTAGTATAGCTACCCCCAAAGGACAAAAATGTGAAAGTAGAGTCATCCAGAGCACATACATCAAAACATTCAAGTTGATTATCTTTCATAAAATCCGTCAAGTGATTCCATGAGCGACCAGAAAAGGGTCTGCATTAAAATCCCCAATAAAAAATATAGAATTATATCTAATCTCCGTTAAAATATATTCAAGGTAACTAAGTGAAGCCAAATTATATCTAATCTCCGTTAAAATATATTCAAGGTAACTAAGTGAAGCCAAATAATCATTCAAAGTCTCTATTCTACAAATATCGCTTCGGATATATACATTTACGAACACAAGTAATTTTTGGTTATAAAGAACGGACATTACAATAAAATCCTTTTCTATAATAATCTTTTTGATATGAAGAGAAGAACTTTTTTTCCAAAGAAAAGCTAACCCACCCTCACGCCTATCGGAAAAAGACTCAATAGCTTTCTCCGAATAGACTACCGGTGACCCTATTACTTCATAATACTCAT
Source organism: Palaemon carinicauda (assembly GCF_036898095.1). Lineage (NCBI taxonomy): Eukaryota > Metazoa > Arthropoda > Malacostraca > Decapoda > Palaemonidae > Palaemon > Palaemon carinicauda. Next base: position 119,506,931 of record NC_090736.1, read on the forward strand.
CAATAAACTGTAAATCACCAAGTCTGTTTTCTGTAACAAATGTTTCTTGAAAAAATATAAAATCATACTGACTTACCGCAAGCTCTCTGACCAGATCAATGTTTTTCGCCAGAGAGCAACAATTATATGTGCAAAGTTTCAATGCCATGATAAATAGAAAGCAAACGTACAAATATCAACAATGATATAAAATAAACAAATGGTTACACTAATAATATAAAAAATTTGTCTTATTGTCTCTTTTTGTAATATTTGTTTACTATGACCCCTTCAGGCCATGACTCAAATAAGCTTTCCCTTTCGTCTAAATTTACTGTTAGTTTAAAAG
>NC_090736.1:119514758-119521660 GCF_036898095.1 Palaemon carinicauda
GGCGCCATCTGTATTCCTTGTAGCGTACACGAGGTGCTACAGATACTGTATGTAGGGAGGGGTCCTACAGCCCTTTCTTAGAAAGGCAAGGGCGGGTCCATCAGGACGACATGGCTATCTCACCCAAAAATAGATTTTTCGCTTCGCTCAAAATCTGTTTTTTGGGCTCAAGCCATGTCGTCCTGATGGAAGTGTACCAGAGCATTACTGTATCTGTGGATTCTTATAACGTGCCGTACTCCCCGGAGGTAATTTTTTCCCGGTCGACTAGACCTAGAGACCTAAGATGTTACCGTTATACATCTTTTCAACTAACTATAAACTATGTTAGAGCTTCCTGCCCCCTACAGGGAAGAGTCCTACTAGACTCTGGAAAGTCTCGAAGAGTACATATATTTATGTATGAATACCAGGCAAGCTAATATAGTGGTCTCGCCCTATATTAAGTAAAGCATAGTTTGTATAGAACCACTGCGTCAATATATATTGACCAGTAATCCGCACAATACTTGTATTGGACAAAGGTTTATATCCAAATAGGAAGAAACTAATAAAACCGCCCTCGTCCCTTGATGGGACGGAGTCCTCCCATTAGGGGAGTACATAAACCAATGCAACATAGCTTGCATAACAGAACAATTTTATCAGAATTATCCCAGATAAGATACATAGAATTAAAATGCTCAATTTTACCAATAAATTGACACAGGTGAAAGAGACGCAAGCTTCTCAAGAACAAGTTTATTGACAGATAATAAACAGACAGGTTAATAACCAATATATATATATATATATATATATATATATATATATATATATATATATATATATATATATATATATATATATATATATATATATATATATATATATATATATATATATATATATATATATATATATATATATTTATATATATATATATATAAAAGAGGATAACCCAAAACTTTAAGCATAAGTATGATAATAAACAGAACTTGTTTATCTGAAAGAAAAACCATTAAACACCACTTTAATAAGATACCGAGGTATCAAGTCATAAAAGTCTGTATTACAAATCAATCACATTAGCGTTAGAAACGCTCGGCACACATGTCTGAACTTATGCTAGGTTCACCTTTGAAAGAAGGAACAGTCTATATGGGCACTTGGTGCCCTCATTTAGTTTTTAGCACAGTATGTACCTACACACTCACCCTGGACTTAATCGTCCCAATTAAGACCACTGTTCCTCGCAGAGCTAAACAGTAGGGTTAACTACACGACCCACTGCTACCACAGATCTCTTAAGTTCCTCTACTTGCTTTGCATAGTGGTGAAAGAACACCCTGGAAGACTTCCAGCCCGTGTATGAACGGAGATGTTCAAAATCCATACATTTAAAGAAATTTAGGGATGATGCAACTTTCCTCGGATCGTGACCTGCGGGTGTACTGTCAGGATCCGCTCTGCGAATAAAATATGTGATTTTTGCTCTGAGTTGATTCAGAGATAAATTTGAGCCTGATGTTTCTCCCCTGAATAGTTGACCACCCTTGAAGTCTGAAGTTCTACGAAGATAGACCTTTAGGCATTCTACTGGGCATAGAGATGCATCTTCTTTCAGAGGGCAGATTCTCCAGGGACCCCACCTGTTGGTGGGTAACTCATTCTTGGCGAGAAACGTAGGATCCGGAAACAGGTTCAGATCCCCCCCATCCAGGAACTGAACACGACCTGCCTCTCTCTAGAGGGCTACGGTCTCACTAACCCTGGCCCCAGACGCGAGTGCAAATAGGAAAATAACTTTTTGCGTCAAATCCTTTAACGCACATTCTTCATTGCTCAACAGGGAGGCGAAATGAAGAACTTTGTCTAAAGACCATGAGATGGGCTTTGGAGGTGCTGAAGGTCTGAGCCTAGCGCAGGCTTTCGGAACTTTATTAAAGATCTCGTTACCTAGGTCAATCTGGAAGGCAAATAAAATGGGTCTCATCAAAGCAGATTTACACACTGAAATCGTGTTAGCTGCCAACCCTTGGCCATGGAGGTGGATGAAGAAAGATAAGCAGAAGTCTGTTGAGATCTCCTGCGGATTCTTTGCCTTTACAAAGGCCACCCATTTTCTCCAAGATGACTCATATTGCCTTCTAGTCGATTTGCACTTATATTCCTCTAGGAAGTCTATGCTGGCTTTCGAAATCCCGAAACGCTTTCTCACCGCAAGGGCGAGAAAATCATGAGCTGCAGGGTCCGGGTTTTCTGTAATGAAGCGCAGACAGTCGACTTCTGGACTCGCTGGGTCAGAACTGGATGTGGTAACGGCACGAACTTCATCTGTAGTTCCAACGCTAAGGGGAACCACATACTGTTCGGCCACTTGTGGGCGACTATTGCCGCTACCCCCTTGAAGGATCTCAGTTTGTTGAGGACCCTCAACAGAAGGTTGTGAGGAGGGAACAGATAAATCCTGGACCATCTGTTCCAGTCGAGGGACATTGCGTCCACTGCTTCCGCTAAGGGGTCCTCGTACGGGGACACGTACAGGGGCAACTTCTTGTTGTCTTTCGTCGCAAAGAGGTCTATCTGCAGTTCTGGGACTTGATTCAGAATGAAGGAGAATGATCCTGCGTCTAAGGACCATTCCGACTCTATCGGTGTGAACCTGGATAGAGCGTCCGCTGTCACATTGCGGACTCCTTGAAGGTGAACTGCCGACAGGTACCACTTCTTCTTTTCCGCCAATCGGAAAATGGCTAACATCACTTGGTTGAGAGGTGGTGACCTCGACCCTTGTCGATTCAAGCATCTCACAACCACCTCGCTGTCCATCACCAATCTTATGTGGATCGAGTGATGCGGAGAGACTTTCTTTAAGGTAAGGAGCACTGCCATAGCTTCTAGAAAGTTTATATGAAAGGTCCTGAATAGCTTGGACCAAGTCCCCTGGACTTTTTTCCGATGAGAGTGACCTCCCCATCCCTCCTTTCAGGCGTCTGAGTGAATCGTCATCGACGGGGGAGGTGGCTGAAGAAGAACCGACTTCTTTAGATGTCTGGCTTGGGACCAAGGTCTAAGAAGAGTACGTAGCCGAGGCGGCACTGGTCTTCTCAGGTCTCTTCGCGCGTTTGATGCATTCTTTCTCCAAACTCCGGTTGCATCCTTTAGCTGTGCTCTTAGCACTGGGTCTTACACTGAAACAAACTGGAGAGAGCCTAGTACCCTCTTCTGTTCGCGTCTTGATATCCTTTCGGAATCTAGGAGTCTCTTGACAGAGCCCGCTATCTCCTTCCTTTTCTTCGTCTGGATGGAGAAACTGTGTGACAAAAGGTCCCAGTGGATTCCCAGCCACTGGAACTTTTGGGATGGAGAAAGTCGAGACTTTTTTCTGTTGATCTTGAAGCCTAGGTACTCTAGGAAGTGGATCACCTGACTGGAAGCTTGCAAGCATTCGGTCTCGGATGCTGCCCACACCAGCCAGTCATCCAGGTAGGCTACTACCTGAATTCCCATTAGGCGTAATTGTTTGAGAGCTGCGCTCGCAAGCTTCGTGAAAATCCTTGGGGCTATGTTTAGCCCAAATGGCATGGCTCTGAAGGCGTACAGTCTCCGTTGTAGCCTGAACCCTAGGTAGGGGGAGAGTCGACGGCTGATTGGAATGTGCCAATAGGCGTCTGACAAGTCTATAGAGACTGAGTATGCCCTCTTGGGCAGTAAGGTCCTTATGTGTTGCAGTGTTAGCATCATGAATTTGCAATTCACTATGAACTTGTTGAGTGGCGACATGTCCAGAATGACTCTGAGTTTTTCCGAGTCTTTCTTGGGAACACAAAACAGCCTCCCTTGGAATTTGATGGACTTCACCTTTCGGATCACTTTTTTCTCCAACAGTTCTTGAACGTACTCCTCCAAAACGGGGGTGGAGTGTTGGAAAAACCGAAGGCACGGGGGGTGGAGTGCTGTACCAGCTCCAGCCCAGTCCATTCTTGAGTAGGCTTTGGGCCCAGGGATCGAAGGTCCAGCGATCCCAAAATTTCGTCAGTCTCCCTCCTACCGGTATCGTTTCACTTGGACTGCCGTCCTGAGGTCTTGCCTCCCTGACCACGACCACCTCTGAATCCCCTTCCCCTTGAGGGGCGCCTAGACGAGCCTCTGGCTGCTCCTCTAGGTTTTGCACAAAAGGAAGAAGACTGTCCTTCGAACGTTGGGGTGAATGTGGTTGACTGACCTGGCACAGCCTGGGGTACCCACTGAAAAGTAGTCGGGGTTTTTGCCACCCTCTGGGGCACTGGAGGCAATGGCAATTGCAGTTGCTGTTGCTGTCTATAAGGCTTGGCTGGCCGAGACGGTAGCCTAGTCCTCATATTCTTCCTCTTTGGTTGAGTACCCTCATCCGGGGAAGATTTTCTTTTGATAGCCAGGCCCACTTCTGGAGAAGGTTTCTATTCTCCACGGCGGCCTTATCAACAACCTCTTTGACCACATCGGTAGGGAAAAGGTCTTTTCCCCAAATGTTGGAGGAGAATAACTTCCTTGGCTCGTGTCTCACCGAAGCCAAGGTGAACACGAACTCCCTGCAAGCTCTCCTTGCCTTGACGAAGCCATAAAGGTCCTTCGTCACTGTGGCTAGGTGAGACTTAGCCACTACCATGAACATTTCATGGACCTTGGGGTCACTTGCCATCTTCTCAAGAGTAGTCTGATGAGACATTGAGGCAGCCAGTCTTTCTTTTGTCTCGAACTCCCTTAGTAAAAGAGAGTCGGACAGCTTGGGGAGGTCCTCGCCGAATTGCCGTCTGGCAATATCAGCCTCCAACTTTCCCACTGAGAATGTCAGATGGACATCCTTCCAGTCTTTGTGATCCATAGGCAGGGCCAGCGACAAGGGTTTACACTCCTCCAGGGAGGGGCAAGGCTTGCCGGCCTCGACTGCCTTTAGGACAGCCGCAAACCCTTTCTGTAAAAAGGGGAAGGCTCTATCAGGAGAGGACACAAAAGAAGGGAGCTTCTTGCTCAATGCAGCTACCTTCGAGTTAGAGAAGCCCCTCTCTTTCATCGAGGATGAAAGTAGGGCTTGAGCCTTAGCGTGGTCCATAATAATGACCTCCTTCGGCTCTGTCTCCTCCCTTGAAGCTGGTTCTTTTCTCAGCCGGACATAGCAGTCCGGATATGATGCCTTGCTGGGCCAGAATTCTACCTCCTCTAGGGGAACTGAACCCAGCTTATCCGAGATGACGATCTTTCCAGTCGTCATCGGCATGTGCTCAGCATACCTCCATGGGTTAGCATCTGAGCATATGGGAAGGTCTTTCACATTGAGCCTTTTCCGGGGCCCATGTGATTCTGCCAGGGACTGCATACGCAGTTCCATTGCAGCCGCCTTCTCCTGATTCTCCTTCTGCATTTGTTGGATCATTCCAACAATCGAAGAGAGGGCCTGTCCCAGTTCTACTGGGAGACCAGCCGATGTTGAGGGGATAGGCTCCGGCATCTGAACCGGAGTAGCCGACACCTCGTCGACCTCATCCTCTACGACATCCGGGGTTTGAACTTGATCCTGACCTTCTGCCAGGAGGTCTTTTTCCAAACATTCGTCCAGGTCAGACATCCTGTCATCCAACTGGATGTCTTGCATCGGGACTGCGACTTCCACGTCCAACTAGACTTGATCTTGAGGGATCTCCTCTTGAGGCTGGGGAATCACTGCATCAGCTGATGCCTGGGGAAAAAGATACGCCCTCAACTTCTCACTTGGAAGATAAGGGCCAGAGGTGTTCTTCTTGAAGCCCCTTACCCAAGTACGAAGCTTTTCCCTTGCTATATCCCTTGATTCCGCCGTTCTAGGGGAATCAAAAGCCTCAGTAATCAGGTTAGTGCATACAGTACATACCTGAGGGTCCCAATACTGGAGATCATTCTTGGAGACAGCGCATGCTGCGTGTCTCCTACAACACTCATGTCCGCAGAGGTTTTTGCTGCGGACATTGCAGAAAACATTTCCGCACTTCGGAGGGTCCTCCTGTAAAGAGAAGAAATTTCCATGAGTATCAAGTGAACTATGTATCACTGGATATGCATAGTATAGCATAACAATTCCTAAAGGAAAGACACACACTTGTGTTTCCCTCACAACCCATTGTTACAGCCTTCCAGATAATGAAATCAAAATGGTTTATCTCTTCTAGAGTAACCAATGCAAGGTTTCCAGAGGAAACAGGTGGAGCTCACACCTAAGCAATGATTTTAAAATCCTGGATAATAGACAGGGAAGAACTCAGCTTCCTATCTGAGGGCAACAACAAAGGGCTGTGCAAGAAAACACAATAGTGTTAGAAGATACAGTGCTGTACCTAAACCTTTACTATAGTTTTCTTCTTACTGTATATGCTATACAGAAGAATACTAGTACAGTATAGGGGGATGTGTGCCAGCCTGCCTTTGCCGGCCGGCACACACCACAACTAGCTTTAAAGTATACTACTAAACAGCTATAGGGCGGCAGCACTCTGGTTCAAATGCCTGTGCCGGTCGGCAGCAACTGCCGGCCGGTAACAGCCAGTGTTGGCCGGCAATGGCTGCCGGCCAGCAACTACACAAGGTAGTACCCAGCTGCCGGCCACACTCTTGGTGAACGGCAGACAAGGACTGACATAAGCCGGCCGGCAAAGGTACAAGACCGATGCCAGCCGGCAGCAAAAGAACCAGAAGACTACACCTGCCCGGCTGCCAGCCTCATAGGCCGGCAGCCGGGACAGGTAGAGCACTAGAAGAAAATAGAATGGATGCTGGGATAAGAGTGTACACAACCCCCAAGCCCGGCAACCGAAAGAGTGCATATAAGGAAGGGGAGAAACTAATTCAGGCTTCCTTGACCAATGCCGTCCGGCTCTGCCGGCAGGCATGGATGAGGGACCAAGAGAGGT
>NC_090736.1:119522160-119527160 GCF_036898095.1 Palaemon carinicauda
CGTTGGAAACGCTCGGCACACATGTCTGCACTTATGCTAGGTTCACCTTCGGAAATGGAACAGTCTACATGGGCAACACAGTGCCCTCACTTAGTTTGTAGTACAGTATGTAGCTACACACTCACACTGGAATTAATCGTCCCAATTAAGACCACTGTTCCTTGCAGAGTTAAACAGTAGGGTTAACACCGCAACCCACTGCTACCACAGATCTCTTTAGTTCCTCTACTTGCTTCGCATAGTGGCGAAAGAACACTCTGGAAGACTTCCAGCCAGTGTATGAACGGAGATGTTCAAAATCCATACAATTAAAGAAATTTAAGGATGAGGCAACTTTCCTCGGATCGTGACCTGCGGGTGTATTGTCAGGATCCGCTCTGCGAATAAAATATGTGATTTTCGCTCTGAGTTGATTCAGAGATAAATTTGAGCCTGATGTTTCTCCCCTGAATAGTTGACCACCCTTGAAGTCTGAAGTTCTATGAAAATAGACCTTTAGGCATTCTACTGGACATATAGATGCATCTCTTTCAGAGGGCAGATTCTCCAGGGACCCCACCTGTTGGTGGGTAACTCATTCTTGGCGAGAAACGTAGGATCCGGAAACAGGTTCAGTTCTCCCCCAACCAGGAACTGAACACGACCTGCCTCTCTCGAGAGGCTACCAATCTCACTAACCCTGGCCCCGGACGCGAGTGCAAAATAGGAAAATAACTTTTTGTGTCAAATCCTTTAACGCACACTCTTCATTGCTCAACAGAGAAGCGAAATGAAGAACTTGTCTAAGGACCATGAAATGGGCTTTGGAGGTGCTGAAGGTCTGATCCTAGCACAGGCTTTCGGGACTTTATTAAAGATCTTGTTACCTAGGTCGACCTGGAAGGCATATAGAATGGGTCTTGTCAAAGCAGACTTACACGCCGAAATCGTGTTAGCTGCCAATCCTTGACCATGGAGGTGGAGAAGAAAGATAAGCAGAAGTCTGTCAAGATCTCCTGCGGATTCTTCGCCTTGACAAAAGGCCACCCATTTTCTCCAAGATGACTCATATTGCCTTCTAGTAGATTTGCACTTATATTCCATCAAGGAAGTCTATGCTGGCTTTCGAAATCCCGAAACGCTTTCTCACCGCTAGGGAGAGAAAATCATGAGCTGCAGGTCCGGGTTTTCTGTAATGAAGCGCAGACAGTTGACTTCTGGACTCGCTGGGTTAGAACTGGATCTGGTAGCGGTACAAACTTCAGCTACAGTTCCAATGCAGGAGGAACCACACGCTGTTCGGCCACTTGTGGGGCCACTATAGCCGCTACCCCTTGAAGGATCTCAGTTTGTTGAGGACCCTCACCGAAGGTTGTGAAGAGGGAACAGATAAATCTTGGACCATCTGTTCCAGTCGAGGGACATCGCGTCCACTGCTTCCAGCTAAGGGGTCCTCGTACGGGACACGTACAGGGGCAACTTCTTGTTGTCTTTCGTCGCAAAGAGGTCTATCTGCAGTTCTGGGACTAATTCAGAATGAAGGAGAATGATCCTGCGTCTAAGGACCATTCCGACTCTATCGGTGTGAACCTGGATAGAGCGTCCGCTGTCACATTGCGGACTCCTTGAAGGTGAACTGCCGACAGGTACCATTTCTTCTTTTCTGCCAATCGGAAGATGGCCAACATCATCTGGTTGAGAGGTGGTGACCTCTATCCTTGTCGATTCAAGTATCTCACAACTACTCGCTGTCCATCACCAACCTTATGTGGATCAAGTGACGCGGGGGAGAGTTTCTTTAAGGTAAGGAGCACTGCCCTAGCTTCTAGAAAGTTTTATGTGAAAGGTCTTGAATAGCTTGGACCAAGTCCCGTGGAGTTTTTTCCGATGAGAGTGACCTCCCCATCCCTCTTCGAGGCGTCTGAGTGAATCGTCACCGACGGGGAAGGTGGCTGAAGAAGAACCGACTTCTTTAGATGTCTGGCTTGGGACCAAGGCCTGAGAAGAGTACTTAGCCGAAGCGGCTGGTCTTCTCAGATCTCTTCGCGCGTTTGATGCATAACTTCTCCAAACTCCGATTGCATCCTTTAGCTGTGCTCTTAGCACTGGGTCTGTCACCGAAGCAAACTGGAGAGAGCGCATTACCCTCTCCTGCTCGCGTCTTGATATCCTTTCGGATCTAGAAGTCTCTTGACAGAACCCGCTATCTCCTTCCTTTTCTTCGCAGGGATGGAGAAACGGGTGTGACAAAAGGTCCCAGTGGATTCCCAGCCACTGGAACTTTTGAGATGGAGAAAGGTCGAGACTTTTTTCTGTTGATCTTGAAGCCTAGGTACTCTAGGAACTGGATCACTTGACTGGAAGCTTGCAAGCATTTTATCTCGGATGCTGCCCACACCAACCAGTCGTTCAGGTAGGCTACTACCTGAATTCCCCTTTAGGCTAATTGTTTGAGAGCTACGCTCGCAAGCTTCGTAAAAATCCTTGGGGCTATGTTTAGCCCGAATGGCATGGCTCCGAAGGCGTATAGTCTTCGTTGTAGCCTGAACCCTAGGTAGGGGGAGAGACGATGGCTAATTGGAATGTGCCAATAGGCGTCTGACAAGTCTATAGAGACGGAATATGCCCTCTTGGGCAGTAAGGTCCTTATGTGTTGCAGTGTTAGCATTTTGAATTTGCAATTCACTATGAACTTGTTGAGTGGCGACAAGTCCAGAATGACTCTGAGCTTATCCGAGTCTTTCTTGGGAACACAAAACAGCCTCCCTTAGAAATTGATGGGCTTCACCCTTCGGATCACCTTTTTTCCTCCAACAGTTCTTGAACGTACTCCTCCATAACGGGGGTGGAGTGTTGGAAAAACCGAAGGCACGGGGGGTGGAGTGCTGTACCAGCTCCCGCCCAGTCCATTCTTAAGTAGGCTGTGGGCCCAGGGATCGAAGGTCCACCGATCCCGAAATTCCAGAAGTCTCCCTCCTACCGGTATCACCTCACTTGGACTGCCGTCCTGAGGTCTTGCCTTCCTGACCACGACCACCCCTGAATCCCCTTCCCCTTGATGGGCGTCTAGACGAGCCTCTGGCTGCTCCTCTAGGCTTGCTCGAAAGGAAGTAGACTGCCCTTCGAACGCTGGGGTGAATGCCGTGTACTGTGTCGACACGGCGTGGGGTACCCACTGAAAAGTGGGTCGGGGTTTGTGCCACGATCTGGGGCACTGGGGGCAATGGCAATTGCAGTTGCTGTTGCTGTCTAACAGGCTTAGCTGGCCGAGACGGTAGCCTAGTCCTCATAGTCTTCCTCTTTGGTTGAGGACCCTCATCCGGGGAAGACATTCTTTTGATAGACAGGCCCCACTTCTGGAGAAGGTTTCTATTCTCCAAGGCGGCCTTATCAACAACTTCTTTGACCAAGTCGGTAGGGAAAAATTCTTTTCCCCAAATGTTGGAGGAGATTAGTTTCCTTGGCTCGTGCCTCACCGTAGCCGAGGTAAACACCGAACTCCCTACAAGCTCTCCTTGCCTTGACGAAGCCATAAAGGTCCTTCGTCACTGTGGCCAGATGAGTTTTGGCCACTACCTTGAACTTATCATTGACCTTGGGGTCACTTGCCATCGTCTCGAGAGTAGTCTGAAGAGACATTGAGGCAGTCAGTCTTCTTTTGTAACGAACTCTCTTTGCAAAAGAAAGTCAGACAGCTTAGGGAGGTCCTTGCCGAACTGACGTCCGGCAATATCAGCCTCCAACTTTCCAACTGAGAACATAAGATGGACGTCCTTCCAGTCTTTGTGGTCCATAGGCAGGGCCAGCGACAAGGGTTTACACTCCCCTAGGGAGGGGCAAGGCTTGCCGGCCTCGACTGCTTTTAGTACAGCCAGAAACCCTTTCTGTAAAAAGGGGAAGGCTCTAGTAGGCGAGGACACAAAGGAAGGGAGCTTCCTGTTCAATGCGGCTACCTTTGAGTTAGAGAAGCCCCTCTCTTTCATCGAGGATGAAAGTAGAGCTTGAGCCTTAACATGGTCCATCACTATGACCTCCTTCGGGCTCTGTCTCCTCCTTTCAAGCTGGTTCCTTCCTCAGCCGGACATAACAGTCCGGATATGATGCCTTGCTGGGCCAGAATTCCACCTCCTCCAGGGGAACTGAGCCCAGCTTATCCGAGATGACGATCTTTCCAGTCGTCATCGGCATGTGCTCAGCATACCTCCATGGGTTAGCATCTGAGCACAAGGGAAGGTCTTTCACATTGAGCTTTTTCTGGGGCCCATGTGATTCTGCAAGGCACTGCATTCACAGTTCCAATGCAGCCGCCCTTCTCCTGATTCTCCTTCTGCATTTGTTGGATCATTCCAACAATAGAAGAGAGGGCCTGTCCCAGCTCTACTGGGAGACCGGCCAATGTTGAGGGAATAGGCTCCGGAATCTGAACCAGAGTAGCCGACACCTCGTCGACGTCTACCTCTACAACGTCTGGGCTTGAACTTCATCCTGGGCTTCTGCCAGGAGGTCTTCCTCCAGACACTCGTCCACATCAGACATCCTGTCATCTAACTGGATGTCTTGTATCGCGACCGCGACTACAGCATCCACCTGGATCTGAACTTAGGGGATCTCATCTTGAGGCTGGGGAATCACTGCATCAGCTGATGCCCTAGGGAAAAGATACGCCCTCATCTTCTCACTTGGAAGGTAAGGGCCAGAAGTGTTCTTTTGGAAGCCCCTTACCCAGGTACGAAGCTTCTTCCTAGCTATATCCCTTGATTCCTCCGTCCTAGGGGAATGAAAGGTCTCAGTAATCAGGTTAGTGCACACAGTACATACCTGAGGGGTCCCAATACCGGAGATCATCCTTGGAGACAGCGTATGCTGCGTGTCTCCTACAAAACTAATGTCCGCAGAGGTTCTTGCTGCGGACGTTGCAGAAAGCACTTCCGCACTTCGGAGTGTCCTTCTGTAAAGAGAAGAAATTTCCATGAGTATCAAGTGAACTATGTATCACTGGATATGCATAGTATAGCATAACA
>NC_090736.1:119542669-119555169 GCF_036898095.1 Palaemon carinicauda
GTGTGTGTGTGTGTGTGTGTGTGTACATATACAAAGTGTGATTCTAGATGCGGAAAGTGTAGGGTAGGCAGATTTGGTCTTTGGAGTGGTTACGAGAAAGGAGACATGTTGTTTGAAAGTAATTCAATACCAATTCACCGGTATCATATTTTTTTAGTAATGATTCTAACTCATAATTACGTTTTAAAGACCCATAGGTTGTGTTATTCGATATAATACTCCAACAGAAATGTTATTCACTAAAATAATGAATTTTATATTAATTTGTAAATTCTGGTCTGACTGAATAATTTTACTCATACACAATTCACGAATCCAATAACAATTCTAGATAGCATATCAATAATTGGTTTGAAACAATTCACTTATAAGAGCAAAGTATTTCAGGGAAGTCTTATGATTGTATGGGAACTCAATCATGTGAGACCAATATTATTGCAAATCAAATGCTAGCTTACGATATGTCATGTTAGTTAGATGCATTCATAGATTTTTTGGTCTCGTTAAGTATTTTTTTCTTATAAAGATGCAGTCCACATTAAGGTAAGAAAGTGTGTGCCACCACAAATGAATTTTACTGTAGTTTATATATTCTCTATGCAGGTCACTTAATGCTTTAAATATTGCATGGCAGAACCTTTTGGCATTATCTGCCACAGTTTCTGAATACATGTTAATGACACAATCTCTCTCTCTCTCTCTCTCTCTCTCTCTCTCTCTCTCTCTCTCTCTCTCTCTCTCTCTCTCTCTCTCTCTCAAATGTTGAATTAGGTAATGCAATGATATTTTCTTTGAGGGTTCTTTAATTAAAAAGTGATATACTAAAATTATCATATTATATGCGTGAATCAACCACTCTGTGATTGGTTATCTCATAAAACCATAGAGGATGGGTAGTGTAAGGTTTCATAGAGAGAACCAATGGACAAAAAGAAGTAATGTTCATATATACAGAACTGCTGCATACCAATTGTTGCTATGCTATTTAAAAAAAAAATATCATTCGACTCGTGAAATATGCATGAGTAAGGTTTATCAGTCTGACAAAAATTTACAAATTATTCTAAAAGTCATTATTTTAGCAAAAAACTGTTCTGGTGGAATTTTATATCGAATAGCACAACAAATGGGTCTATACAACGTAGTTACAATTTCGAAACAATTATAATACTGGTGAACGATATTGAATAGGGAGCCGAAGTCATGACGTCAGTCAATATGGCAACGGCCACCCTGGTTAAACACTGTTCGGAAATATCCTCGTGCGGGCTGGCTGCTTTCAGCATAACGCAGAGTTGATTTCCTACTACTCTGATAAAAAAAAATACACAAAGCATGATAAAAAAACACTACATTTCAGATAGTATACTGCCCTTATCCCACTCATATGTGATAATGACTGGAAAAGTCTAGTTAAAGTGTGGCTGTGTTAGAACACTGGTAACATCCCAAGTTTGTCAGCGTATGAAGCAGTTGTTGTGAAACAGCCCGTAGTAATTTGACATGAGACATCGGTTCTCTATCACTTTCAAATAAAATGCTTCCTTCTCAGGAACAGAACGCTTCCTCTGCCCTACCCAAACATTCACGCCTTTAGAATCACACGCTTTCGGTATATATATATATATATATATATATATATATATATATATATATATATATATATATATATATATATATATATATATATATATATATATATATATATATATATATATATATATATATATATATATATATATATACGCTTAAAGACGCAAAGGGCTTCGGTTTGATTTTGCCAGTCATCTCTATCTTGAGCTTTTATATCAATACGTCTGCATTCATTATCTCCTACTTTACGTTTCATAGTCCTCATCTATGTAGGTCTGTGTCTTCTAACCCTTCTAGCTCTTTTTGGAGCCCAGTTGAAAGTTCGGTGAACTAATCTCTCTTGGGGAGTTCGAAAAAAATGCCCAGACAATCTCCATCTACCCCTTACCATGACCTCATCCACATTTTAAATCGGATAATCTCTCTTATAATTTCATTTCTAACCCTATCCTACGATTTAACTGCCAATATTCTTTTGAAGGCCTTTCTTTCAAATCTACAATATCTGTCATACCACGACTCATGTTCATACCGTAACACCAATTTCACTAATCTGATATATATATATATATATATATATATATATATATATATATATATATATATATATATATATATATATATATATATATATATATATATATATATATATATACAGTATATACTTATTTTTAAAGGAAATTTCCTGCAATTTCATTTCCGAATTTTACATAACCTACTCATTGTCGGATTTTTTTTTATTTTTAATTTAACTCAAATTCTAAAGATCCTTTATTAGAGACCATAGTCCTAAATATTAAAATAGTTCTACCTCATTAATGCCTTCTTATTACGATATTTTAACCTCCAATGCATATTCAATTCTCCTGAACCCATCTTCATGTGATATTCATGTATTTTGGTAAGCAGGTTTTGCAAGTTCTGAGGTATATTTCTAATAAGGACAACGTCATTAGCATACTCTATGTTAGCTAGTTTCCTGTTAATTATCCAGTCCAATCCTTCTCAACCATCCTCAACGGTTCTATGCATCACAAAATCCACGGGGAGGATAAACAACATAGGTAACCACACATTCCCTTGCAGTATTCCACTGTTCACTGGAAATTCATTTGATAAGTAACATTAAATTTGCACTTGCTATGCTCATGAATATACTTAAATCAAATTTACACATTTAAGATGGATTACATAATAATATAGGACTCTCCATAAAATAGGCCGGTGCACATTATCAAACTCTTTTTGGTAGTCCACAAATGCTAACAAAAGTGGATTTCTATATTCTACACATTGATGTACCACATTTCTTAGAATAAAAATTTTATCAGTATAACTTATACCTTCTCGAAATCCTGCTTGTTCATCTCAGCTTTTCATGTCTTTCTCTCTAGTCTTTTTAGAATGAGCATACTGTATATATTCATGAGTACTGACGTAAGTGTATGTCCCTGGAATTAATGTCATAAGTCAGATCACCTTTAATTGCCATTTTTACCAACACTTGTAGCTTCTATTCATCGGTTTCTCACTCTTCATGACACATTCTACGGAATAATCTTTTTAGTATTCTGGAAGTCATATCATTTTCGGCCTATGCCAATATCATCTCAGTCGTTATTGCATCGTATCCAGGCACTTTCCATATCTTTAGTTTTTAAATGACAACTTCGACTTCAAACACACTGAAATCATTCATGAGCACATCAAGGTCTTCCTCAACTTTAAGTATGTCAAACAATTTGTTCGCTTCATATCCTCTATCCATGACCTCACTAAAGTGTTCCATTTTACGTTGCCCTTCTTAATCTTTTGTTGCTATAACAGATCCATCCCTCTTTTTAAAGGGTATATTCTTCTTCTTTGCCCCAGTAGATATTTCATAATTAATTCAATTAGCAATTTTTACACCATAGCCTTTCATTTTATTCATAACTTCGTCAACGTCATCTGCTTTCCTGTTTAGATACTTTCTCCAGTCATTAATGACTTTTCTTTTACTTCACTATCAATACTGGAATCTTTTGCATGCTTATCTTGTAATTTTCATTACTTTCTCATAAACTCTCAACAATCAAAATTTAGTTCTTTCTCTCCTTTTCATTGTATTCCGAATAACATTTGATATATATATATATATATATATATATATATATATATATATATATATATATATATATATATATATATATATATATATATATATATATATATATAGATAGATAGATAGATATAGATATATATATAGATATAGATATATATATATATATATATATATATATATATATATATATATATATATATATATATATATATATATATATATATTGAGGTGCCAGTGATGGGAGATGAGAATGCGAGAGAGATTACAATAGAGGAAGTGAGGAGAGCACTAGATGGAAAGAGAGTAGGAAAAGCATCTGGTATGGATGGTGTGAAAGCTGAGATGTTAAAGGAAGGGGGTGTGACTGTACTTGGAATGGTTGGTGAGATTGTTTAGTATGTGTTTTGTGCTGTCAATGGTACCAGTAGATTGGGTCTGTGCATGTATTGTACCACTATATAAGGGTATGAGTGTTATAATTCAAGAGGTATTAGTTTGTTGAGTGTTGTTGGAAAAGTTTATGGTAGAATACTGATTAATAGGATTAAGGATAAAACAGAGAATGCAATCTTGGAAGTACAGGGTGGTTTTAGAAGAGGTAGGGGTTGTATGAATCAGATATTTATAGTTAGGCATATATGCAAGAAATATTTAGCAAAAGGTAAGGAGGTGTATGTTGCGTTTATGGATCTGGAGAAAGCATATGATAGAGTTGATAGGGAAGCAATGTGGAATGTGATGAGGTTATATGGAGTTGGTGGAAGGTTGTTGCAAGCAGTGAAAAGTTTCTACAAGGGTAGTAAAGCATATGTTAGAATAGGAAATGAAGTGAGCGATTGGTTTCCGGTGAGAGTGGGGCTGAGACAGGGACGTGTGATGTCGCCGTGGTTATTTAACTTGTATGTTGATAGAGTGGTGAGAGAGGTGAATGCTCGAGTGCTTGGACGATGATTAAATCTGGTAGGCGAGAATGATCATGAATGGGAGGTAAATCAGTTGTTGTTTGCGGATGATACTGTACTGGTAGAAGACACAGAAGAGAAGCTTGACCGACTAGTGACAGAATTCGGAAGGGTGTGTGAGAGAAGGAAGTTGAGAGTTAATGTGGGTTAGAGTAAGGTTATGAGATGTACGAGAAGGGAAGGTGGTGCAAGGTTGAATGTCATGTTGAATGGAGAGTTACTTGAGGAGGTGGATCAGTTTAAGTACTTGGGGTCTGTTGTTGCAGCAAATGTTGGAGTGGAAGCAGATGTACGTCAGAGAGTCAATGAAGGTTGCAAAGTGTTGTGGCCAGTTAAGGGAGTAGTAAAAAATAGAGGGTTGGGCATGAATGTAAAGCGAGTTCTGTATGAGAAAGTGAATGTACCAACTGTGATGTATGGATCGGAGTTGTGGGGAATGAAAGTGATGGAGAGACAGAAATTGAATGTGTTTAAGATGAAGTGTCTGAGGAGTATGGCTGGTGTATCTCGAGTAGATAGGGTTAGGAACGAAGTGGTGAGGGTGAGAACGGGTGTATGAAATGAGTTAGCGGCTAGAGTGGATATGATTGTGTTGAGGTCGTTTGGCCATGTTGAGAGAATGGAAAGTGGCTGTGTGCTAAAGAAGGTGATGAATGCAAGAGTTGATGGGAGAAGTACAAGAGGAAGGCCAAGGTTTGGGTGGATGGATGGTGTGAAGAAAGCTCTGGGTGATAGGAGGATAGATGTGAGAGAGGCAGGAGAGCGTGCTAGAAATAGGAATGAATGGCGAGCGATTGTGACTCAGTTCTGGTAAGTCCTGCTGCTTCCTCCGGTGCCTTAGATGACCGCGAAGGTAGCAGCAGTAGGGGACTCAGGAGTATGAAGCTTCATCTGTGGTGGAAAATATGGGAGGTTGGGCTGTGGCACCCTAGCAGTACCAGCTGAACTCGGCTGAGTCCCTGGTTAGGCTGGAGGAACGTAGAGAGTAGAGGTCCCCTTTTTTGTTTTGTTTCTTGTTGATGTCGGCTACGCCCCAGAATTTGGGGAAGTGCCTTGGTATATATATATATATATATATATATATATATATATATATATATATATATATATATATATATATATATATATATATATATGAGAGAGAGAGAGAGAGAGAGAGAGAGAGAGAGAGAGAGAGAGAGGGAGAGAGAGGACTCCTAGCTTGTGTTTACGAAAGATTTTTCAGTTGGGTCATAATATATTTCCGAACTAGACATCCATCTTTTTGTCAACATGTTGTTCGTGAGAATGGCATAGCTAATAACACAACAAATATAACAAATAATTATAAGTTACAATCATTATAATGATAGAGTTAAGATCTGCAGAAATTTTACTGAATTTACGTTCATCATAATTTTTCGGGGTTCCCCTACCATTACAGCCCTTAAAGTTCTAACTAGTACTTCCCCGGCCAACCGTCGTCCTCCCCCCGCCCCTTGCCCTCCCTCCTAAAAACCAAACTCTTCTACACCTGAAATTCTGGAATCTATAGATATTGGGGGTGACAAAGGGGGACTGG
This sequence comes from Palaemon carinicauda, assembly GCF_036898095.1. NCBI lineage: Eukaryota > Metazoa > Arthropoda > Malacostraca > Decapoda > Palaemonidae > Palaemon > Palaemon carinicauda. The sequence continues at coordinate 119,548,890 of NC_090736.1, forward strand.
AGACGACATGACATTTGCTTTTGACTGTACCAGGAAGCCTATAACTTTGCCAAACTCCCACGGTGCCCTTCAAGGATTCCAGGGTTGTATTTATTACTTATCAAGACGGAGTGGCTCCTGGTGTTAAACATATGCAGGTGTTTGTCAACAGATATTTTTCCAGCAGCTTAACAAATGTTTGACTAAATGGAAGAACTGGGCCTTTGCTAATAGGCTTCAGGACCATGGTCATCACCCCTACATAACGTTCTGAAAAAGGATTGCATACTGAACCTTTGTGGGGATTATAGACATCTGATATTGCAGAGCGAACGGGATTAGTACTGGCTCCCCTTCCTTTACTAAGCAACGGTGTTCTTTATTCTTAGTCTCTTCAGTGGCCATTATCAGGTACTCATGAACCCAGAAGAAATCCCCAAGACCGCCATCAGCACGCCTTTTCATACATATATATATATAACATTCAATTAGTTCTGTTTTGACCTTCGGAGAACTCAGGCTTCTTTACAATGCCTCATGGATTGAATATTAAGGAACCTAGATTTTGCGTACGTTACAGTGATGATATGCTTGTGTTCTCTTCCTCCAAAGGGGAATACCTCCAAGACCTACACATCATGCTTGACCACATACAACAGAACAGCCAGGCCACCAGCCAACAATTGATTTATTACCATAAGTGAGTTATTGGGTCCTTTGACTGGTCACACAGTACTACATTGGATTCATTCTCTCTTGTTGAAGCTCTTTGACTTTTACATAAACATACAATGAATAGTCTGGCCTATTCATTCCATATTCTCCTCTGTCCTCATACATTTGATAACACTGAAATTACCAAACAATTCTTCTTTGCTCAGGGGTTAACAACTACATTGTAACTGTTCGTAGGTTACTTTTCTCTTTGTAACGGGTAAAAGAGACCATAGGTACGGTGAACAGCTCTTCTAGTAAAAGAACACTCCAAAATAACACCACTGTTCATTATTCTTTGGTAGTTCCTTAGCCTTTGTACTTTGGTCGTCCACGATCGTTTGGTAGAGTTTTATTGCTTGAGAATACAATCATGCTCACTATCTTATCATAGTTTTCTTCCTATTGTTTTTATTTAGTTTTGGTAGTCTATATATGAAAGATATATTATAATGTTACTTCTCTTTACACATTGCATTGTAATTGTTCATAATCCATCTTAGTTGATTTATTTACTTATTGCTTTAATCACAGGGCTATTTTCCTTTTTGGAGCTCTTGAACTTATAGCATTGGGGTTGTGACAGTGCCGAGTGAGGGTTGTGAACTCAAAGGCAGGATGCAATCAACTGAGTTATATTGTTATAGAACACTCCTTTATATACAAAACCTCAAGGCAACAGGACAGAACAAGTTAACGAGACAGACAATGTTACATAGGAAACAGCAGACATGAATTTTCATGTTCGTTTAGTGCGAGGGAAGAGCGAAGATACAAGCATAATATATGCAAAAGAAATTATGTACAATTGTGTGACACACGGTTGGTACATGGCTCCACCCCTAAAAATTACATACTGTACATGTTAAATAGGGCGCCCTAATCTGGAGAGGAGAACTATGGGCGGGTAATCTGTCTGAAGATATGCAGGTTTTAGACGATCAATGGAGACCCAGTCTTCTTTGCCACGAATGCTTAGTAGGAATGCTTTCGGACTGCGTCGGATCACAAGGAAAGGGCCCGTGTAAGGGGGCGTTAGTGGTGGCTTGCTAGTGTCGTTGCGCAGGAAGACGTGCGTTGCAGAGTGCAAGTCCGTTGGTATGTGATGCTTCGCTGGGGGCTTGTAAGTCTGGCGGCACGGAGTAAATTTTCCCACGACGTGACGTATGCGCTGGAAATGGTCGGAGGAGGTTTTAGAAGGAAAAAATTCGGCAGGGACGACCAACGGGTCGACATACACCATTTAGGCTGCCGAGACGTCGAGGGCGTCTTTAGGAGTGGTCCTTATTCCCAGGAGGACCCAGGGAAGCTGAGTAAACCAGTTGTAATCCTTGCAGCAGAACATTAAAGCGGCTTTGAGGGTGCGATGAAAACGTTCAACCATTCCATTGGCAGCGGGGTTGTAGGCCGTTGTCTGATATAGGGTGATGCCCAGGAGATTCGCTAATGATGTCCACAATTGAGAGGTGAAAGTGGTTCCCCTGTCAGAAATAATATGCTCAGGGATACCAAATCTTGAAATCCATCCTGAGAGTAAGGCAGATGTACATGAGGCGGACGTTGCAGTTTCCATGGGAATGGCTTCAGGCCAACGAGTGGAGCGGTCGATGACAGTAAACAGGTAACGATGTCCTTATGATGTGGGTAGGGGGCCTACAACGTCGACGTGAATGTGTGTGAAACGACGCTGAGTTTGAGGAAAGGTGCCCACTGTGAATCCGTGTGTCAATGTACTTTGGAAGTTTGGCAAGAAGTACAGGCACGGACCCAATCCTCAGCATCATTAAAAATGCCGTGCCAAATGAACTTTGCCTCCAGCATCTGCGCAGTAGAACGGCACGAGGGATGTGAAAGGCCGTGAATGAACTCAAACACCAGTCGGAGCATGGGAGCAGGAATCCAAGGTCGCGGTCTACCAGTACTGACGTCACAGAGGAGGGTGGTGTTGGAGTCTTCGAGGGGAAAATCTTCCCAACGGAAGTACGTGCAGGATGTCCTACAAGCTTGATACTCTGCATCCTGTTGTTGGGCTTCAGCCAGGGCGTTGTAATCCAATCCCAGTTGAACGGCAGCCAACATGTTTCTTGACAGGGCATCCGCAACGGGATTCATATTCCCAGGGACGTATTGGAGGGTGCAATTGTATTCAGCCACGGCAGAGAGATGTCGGCGTTGACAGGCGGACCAGGCGTCAGACTGTCGCGTGAAGGCGTGCACCAGAGGCATGTGATCTGTGAGAATGACGAAGGGCGTACCTTCTAAGAAATAGCAAAAGTGACGGACAGCCAAGTGCTCCGCCAGCAATTCTCGATCGAAGGTAAAATAACCCGATTCTGCCTTGGACAGTTCACTGCTGAAGAAGGCCAATGGGCAGGGCGAGCCTTTGACCACCTGCTCGAGTACTGCACCAATAGCGACGTCGCGTGTGGGATAGGAAAAGTGAGAGCCGCAGCAGTTGATAGGGCCTTCTTTGCATTGCAGAGGGCTGCTTCCTGAAGGGGACCCCACTTCATGTCCTTTGGCTTGCCCTTGAGGGAGGTGTAGAGGGGAGCAAAAGTGGCGGCAATGGCTGGCAGAAAACGGTGATAATAGTTGATCATGCCCAAGAATTCCTGCAGAGCTTTGACGGTCGAGGCGCGGGGAAATTCGGAACGGCTGCTACCTTCTCAGGGAGGGGATGGACTCCTTCAGGAGTGATGCGGTGCCCTAAGAACGACACTTCGTTGGCGCCAAAGGTACACTTGTCGTACCGGACTACAAGGCCGTTTTGTTGCACGCGGTCGAGCACGATGCGCAGGTGACGGAGGTGTTCCTTTTTTGAGGAGGAGAACACAAGTATGTCGTCCACATAACATACACAGAAAGGGAGGTCCCCTAAGATGCCATCCATGAGACGTTGAAACGTTGCCCCAGCATTACGAAGGCCAAAACAGGAGTAATTGAAGGTGTATGTACCAAACGGAGTGATGATGGAGGTCTTGGGGATGTCTTCCAGGTTCATAGGCACCTGATAATACCCCTTCAGGAGGTCGAGCGTAGAGAAAACATTCGCTTTGTGCAGGTAGGAGATCACATCGGTAATGTTTGGGAGGGGGTAGTGATCGGGTTCTGTTTGCATGGTCAGGCACCTGTAATCCCCGCACGGACGGAGGGAGCCGTCTTTCTTCAGAATGATGTGTAAGGGTGACGACCATGGGCTGGAGGTCTTTTGGCAAAGGCCCATTTTCTCCATTTCGGCGAACGTCTGTTTGGCGGCTGCTAATCGTTCCGGCGCCAGTCGTCTGAATTTTGTGAAGACTGGGGGTCCCTTCGTCTTGATATAGTGATATATACCGTGCTTGGCAGGAACCGTGGGCGTTTGGCGAAGTTCTGGACGGAAAACTTTCGGGTACGACGTGAGGAGGTGGGCGTAGGCATCCGTGGGTGCGCTAATGTAGAGAGCGAGGTTAGAGAGGCGGGTTGAAGAGTTGTCGACAAGTACGAGTCTGCGTTGACCAATCGTCAGTGGGCGACATCGACCAGAAGGTGGAAATGAGAGAGGAAATCCGCACCGAGGATTGTCATTGTGACGTAGGCAACGAGAAACTTCCAATTAAATTTACCGTTTCCGAACGATAATGTGAGGTTCTCGTAGCCCTAGGTGGGAATCGCAGATCCGTTGGCAGCTACTAAGCGGACGTCGGCAGATATAGACAGACTACGTCGTGCCTTGAAGAGTTTCCTGGGCAAAAGAGAATGACAAGCACCCGTGCCTACCAAAAATCGCATGCCCGTTCCTGCATCCTTTAAAAAGAAAAGATTAGTAACATGGTTGGCCACCGCCAAAAGCGATGGCCTACTTACACGTTTTTTGGCCACTGACAATCCTTAGCACATTTCTTCGCGGTTGCCCCGAATCTGAAGTGGTAGTAGCAAAACTGCGGCGGATGGGAGGTAGTAAGTGGCTGTAGAAGTCGTTCGTTGGGGCGCGACGATTGGTGGGTGGTGGGCGGCTTTGTCGCCGCTTCGGCACGTCACGGGGTAGGCGTATATGTCCTACGGCATTCATGTCAGCATCGGTTGACGTTGAATAGGCATCCTCGTCGTCAGGGGGGGAGGCGTTGATGGAGGTCTTGAAGTGGCTGTCCATAAGGGCGTCGGCTTTGGTCATCAAGTCCTTTATGGGTAAACTATCGACATCGGGTATGGCAGCGCGTACAGGTTCGGGTGAACAGAGTATCCAAAGGACATGAAGTAGGTTCACCTCACGAGGAGAGCCGTCTGTGGCAGGTTGAAGGCGAGAGATACTGGTCATTTCCCTAAGGGCGAGCGAAGCCCTTTGGTCCCCCAACGGTTGTTGCGAGAGCTGAAAAAGCTTTGCTATACGGGCGGCTGGCGACGGCGAGTACTGCTGCAGAAGGTATGTTTTGAGGCTGTCATGCGCTATTGGGTGTCTCCTTGTTCACATAGCCAGTCGGATATTTCTGGGAAGGTGTCCTCGGGTATTGCCACGAGAACATAATCCGCTTTGGTGGTTGAGTGAGTCATGCCCCTGACACGAAAGTGGACTTCTGCACGCTGAAACCAAGCAAACAGAACAAGTTAACAAGACAGACAATGTTACAGAGGAAACAGCAGACATGAATTTTCATGTTCGTTTAGTGCGAGGGAAGAGCGAAGATACAAGCATAATATATGCGAAAAGGAATTATGTATAATTGTGTGACACACGGTTGGTACAGGGTTTTTCAACTACGATTGTAGTTTAGTAAGTAAAAAATAACAATAATTGTCCGATATGATAAGTGTAGCTTTTTTGCCAAAGAAGTATTCTTTTTAATTCACCACATCACTTTTAATGGTGTCCACTCCTACTTGAGGAGGTATTAGCTATTTATAACTTCAATATGAACTCGACCATCAATGTACAACAAGAATTCTGGATCACAATAAAGTATTGTAGCAGGTACTCGCCACTTATCACTGCCACTCTAGGTGACCCCCACCCCCCAATGCCTCTCTCAAGGGCAAGCCCAAAGACCTGAAGTAAGGTTCTCTTCAGTAAGTGGCCTTCTGCAATGCAAAACTGACCTATCAATTGCTGCTGCTCTGACTTTCCCAGCACCACATACAGCTCTGCTTCTCTCCACTAATACCAGAGAAGTTGCTATTGGTGTTTTTATCAAGCAGGTGAGGAATGAATTACTAAGCCTTTAGGACATATTTAGAAAAAAACTGCCCAAGGCGAAATCAGTGTACTCTACCTTCGTCTGCAAATTGCTGGTAGTGTATTCGATTGACCATTACTTTCGCTACTTCTTATAGTATACACCCTTAGTTATTTAAGCGTACCACATGTCCCTAGTTTATGATTTCACTAGGCAGTCCTGGTCCACCCTTCAATCCCAACATCTCTTCACCGTGAGAGTATACTACAGCACCCTTCACGACATACCTGATAAAATGGGTCCCATTACCAACACTGTCAAGAAACTCCTTACCTTGTCAGAAGACTAACGAAAAGATCCAGATTAACAAGTAGGCAGGACATTCCTACGTCATTCGTAATACCTAACTTTAGTAAAATTAAAAAATTAAATATGTTACT
>NC_090736.1:119567669-119600169 GCF_036898095.1 Palaemon carinicauda
ATCATTCCTGGTTAGAAATAATTCAGCTATCAATCATTTTGGAAAATAATTCTAACAAATAAATAAATGAAAATTTGGATATACATTGAGTAACGCTATAAATTCATTATCGTATAAGGCTATGAATAAGTATGTAAACACATAGAGGCCAATTATGATATTATTTTAATTACTTCATGTTATACATGACGTGAAGTCAGTTCTATAAGGAAATTCTTTGCCTAATTCATATGGAGAATAATTTTATCATAATATTTTTAACATCTATTTCTGTTTATTATTTCCAGTGTGCCTGTAGAGAGAGAGAGAGAGAGAGAGAGAGAGAGAGAGAGAGAGAGAGAGAGAGAGAGAGAGAGAGAGAGAGAGAGAGAAATTTTACGGAAATGATGGAATATGGAGCTCATTTAGTTCTCTTTTTTGAGCATGTGATTCCAAGTAATTAATAAACGAACAATAAATTTAATTTCCCTTGTACAAAATAGTCAGCGGTTGAATTATATTTTTCTTTTTAATGATTATATAAAATTACTTACTTGAAAAGTCTTTTGAGATATAATAATAATAATAATAATAATAATAATAATAATAATAATAATAATAATAATAATAATAATAATAATAATAATAATGATAATAATAATAATAATAATAAGAGAGTTGATGATGTTGATAAGGATGATGATGATAATGACAATGATATTTTTGTTACATGACTATCCATCATGTTAAAAGCTAGATAAATTTACACCTCTCCATTTGAGAGATATTTGAAAAAAAAAATCAGTCAATAAATGTAGAATTCAGTACAAATTGAACTCACGTAGAAACGATCACTGATTAGTTATCATATATAAGCCAATATGCATACCTGATGTTTACTTACAATATGAAAATGCTTGACTTTATCAATAAAAGACAAGATAACTTTTATTTGATCTTTCATATAAACCAATACTTTGACTGTATGGCTACGATATATATGAAAATACAACATTGAATACGAATCCCTCTCTGAAAATGTACTGTATATTAATAAAAAGTGTTAATGAGAGAGAGAAAAAAAGAAAGACATGAATATTTTATGATTGTTATTATCATCCTTTAAGATGTTTCAAGATATAGGCTTTGACTATTGTACGCTTTACTATAGCCTGGTTTATTTCTGTGTCAGAAGGCTATAGAGTATAGATCGTCCCAAGTTTCAATAAAACTTCAATCATATTAGTTCTTGAGTGATTATGATTGCTGCAAGACACGCCAAAACCTATTCCATACCTGCATCCTGAGGCTAAAGATTTTAGCAATTCTCGCGAACACCTGACAAATATATCACTCACATGGATATATTTAATGCAATCTTAATCATGCCCGATTTCTGGATGAAACTAGAGGCCTAAATTGTTACTTTTGTATGATGTTTGCCCATTGAGATTATGTTTTGTGTCATGTATTGTCTATTTTTGTTTCATATATAACCTTATTGCTAACATATATTATACATGCATTAACGATTACGTATGATTTTTCATAACCGGCTACGGTGTTCTGCAAATTCACTGACCTTTAGATTTTATAGCATTCGCTAATCATGTCTCTCTCTTATATGAACCTGGGTGAACTTCTTATCAAAGGTATCGGTGATAGTAGCTGGTATTTTACTAAATTTTAGTGAAATAATTTGCATATGATAGTAAATTAGTATGCTTCATTCATCAATTCAATACACTACTTCAGTGATTAAAAAAAAATCATTAATATCTGTCCCTTTTCAACATACATTAATAAACCTACCATGTGCTAAAATATATGTTAAGTGGGGTACTCATATGCAAGCTCCTGGGGAAATTAAATTAATTATCAATAAACATTTTCTTGATACTGGAACATTATAAAACAGGTACACATAAACAAAAAACAGTCTTCAATGATTTTATAATTTTCTAAGATACTTCTACCTAAAGATATCGGGTGTTTCACCGTAAACATGAGCCGAAAAATCTAGAAATATCGGGAAAATGGACCTCCCATGAACTTTGACTCCATATTCCCAGAAAATCATATTTGATCAAGTGAGTCGTGCCTTAGATCGTACAGGATTGATTAAAAGCGCAATCATTTTCTGACAGATATCAACAAAAATGTAATCTCATATCCATACATCAAAATCAAAATGATGTTGGCTCCATTAGCTTTGACAAATTTTCCTTCAGCCTTCTAGACCTAATGTGTGGAATTCATCAACCCACCACTACGATTCTGTTGTTAGCCCGTTTGGTGGCAAATTATTTGTCAATATGCGGAATAATTATAGGACACTGACTTTATTCTTAATAAATATGCTATTGCTCATTAAAAGAGTATCTCCAGGGAACAATATTTTACGAAAATCAGTACATTATCTTTTCCTACTTATAACCACTAAATCCTCTGGTAATATGATCTACTTGCAACACACACAGGCACACACACTCACACACACAAACACACACACCCACACACACACACACACACACACACACACACACATATATATATATATATATATATATATATATATATATATATATATATATATATATATATATATATATAAAACACACACACACACATATATATATACATACATACATATATATATATATATATATATATATATATATATATATATATATATATATATATATACATATATATATATATATATATATATATATATATATATATATATATATATATATATATATATATATATATATATATATATATATATATATATATATATATTTATGTGTGTGTGTATGAATATCAGATGATGAAAAAAATCAAACACCTTGGGTGAACTCGCGCACTTAAATCATCTGTAGGGTTCAAAATGAAACTTTTCAGGAAATGGATGAAAACCAGAAGATTAAAAGAAAACTAATACAGAAAAAGAGGGAATATAAACACTCGCAAAAGGTGATACTTAGGAAAATATTGTAAAAGACCTGAATAATAACCCACAATGCACCAGAATGCTCATATGTAATAGTGCAAAAAGTTAAAGAAGGAAGTCTCATCCTAACACTCAAGTAATCGAAAACCCAAGGAATGGTAAAATCTTAGCGCAAAACAAAAGATATAGAATTAGGTTGGAAAAACTATTTCCAAATATTATTAAATAAAATCAACAGTATTCACGACGAAGAGCATCTGGAGGCTAGAGTGGAAGAGAGCAGTGATTCTGACATTAAAGATGAAATTAAAAGATGCGCTCAAGAAAATGGAAAATGGCAGAGCCCCAAGTTTTGATCAGATACTCGTGGAACTACTTAAACATATGGGACGAATGGGAGTCTTGTGGCTATTTTAGCTAATGAACCTGTTATGGAATGGCAAAGAGAGGATTGGCAAAAAGATTTAATGTGCCCCCCTAGAAAAAAATGTAGATAAAACTAAATGTTCCAATTGGATAGATATCTCTCATATGGCACATGCATTCAGGATATACGAAAGAATACTTGAGAAGAGATTTAGATATTGTGTAGAACCAAACCTAATCGATTGGCAAAGTGGTTTTACACCGAAAAGATGAACTTAAGACATGATTTTCACACTGAAAATTATATTTTAGAAGAGCTGGGTGCAGAGAAAAGGAAGGTATATTGCTATTTCAGTCCTATATAAAACTTTTGACCTATTGTCAAGGCGAAAAATATGGGATGAATTGATAGATAACTATCTTGGGGTTCATGAAAAAAAAAGAATTTATAGCATCTGAAAATAAGGAATGTTTTAAAATCCAATTAAATATAAGACATAAAAAGAGTTTAGACTTTAACACTCTAATGAGTAAACAAAAGAAATTTGCATATAGATAACTGTTACACTTAAGTCCTCTGGTTCACATGAAGTTAACTAACAGATAAGCAAAATAAATACAATTCAATGTTTATCTTAAATTTCACAGGGCCAGTAACAAAAAATTTATATAACAATGTACTTACATTAAACACCACACTTTATTTGACATTAAAGATTTTCCGCAAACGCTTGAACACAAAATGAAATATACATTGGGTAAAAACAAATTCCCCCCCCCCTTTTTTTTTTTACCTGGCATAAGCAGGAATGTTCTCTATAATTTTCAATTATGTTTAAATATTACTCTACTTTTCATTCACTGGGTACATTGCTAACAGGAGGCAAACCTAAAGCTGTGACATCCATCTTTCAATGTGATCAGTTAGATAATAGCCCACTGGGTTTGCAATACTACACAAGTGGTCACGCTCCAGCTTATAGATCGCTTAGGTAATGCATTGTTCGTGGAGGGTGCTTTAGTTGTTTGCGTCTACACTATCATCATCCACGTATTCACCATTACAATACTCCAAAACCATAGGTGCCTACAGATAGTGTAGACCGTCCTTAAAAAGTTGCGAAAGTGACGGATAGCCAAATGCACTGCACGCAATTCGTTGTTGATCGTAGAGTATCCTGAAACCGTCTCGAAACATTTTCTACTGAAGAAGGCCTGTGGTAATACATGTGTTTACTTATCTCATGATTCATAAATGAGACGATTGATAGACTCATAAGCAGTAAGATTACCCAAGACTTACTTGTAAAACTTTAACGTTATTAATAATGTCATTATACGTAATTGCACGAAAAGATAAAATAATGCCTGGTATTAGATATATCATTAAAATGATGACCTATATTAGATTTGCAATTATTATTGTTGCTGTTGTTGTTGTTGTTGTTGTTGAAGAATTTCTATATATTCCTGCGATTACAGTCAGCTAGGGAAATAAAGCCTTCTAAGACGTTATATATAAATCTAGTTCTATGAGCATACTAAAGAGAAACAAGCTATTGGAATCGAGAACATTATATGGAAAACCAAGAAAAACATACCATAAAATTAACGAACAATAGACATTAAAAAAAATATGTAATGTCCATTTTCATGGAATATGCTTAAATAATATGGGGTTATATTCATCATGAAAAGAAAGAATACAACAATACACCTTTGCATTGTTTCCAGATTGAGTCTATAATTTCATTCCCTAAAGAGGGCAATATTGGGAAAATGTATCTGAAACAGAATAAATTAGAATCACAAAAAACAAACGGGACAGTATGAAAGATCACATACTAATCCCGCTTCGTCACTACCGGAAATGTAAAGAACCTCCCACCCCTCCTCTCAATAATAATATAAACATAATTCCTATCGTCGGAAGTTTCTTGAAAACGAACTTAAAGTCAATAGTAATATTTATTCAAAAGGTTCTTTCCCATGTTTGCATTTTAAATTTATATACATAATAGGAACACGTATTTGTCTTTCTGGAACATTGACAACTCTGGCTTTTGGAATAAAATATTGATCTTGAAACTGTTTTGTAATTCCTTATAACACGTCAAATAGATAGCAAACGCAATACCTTCTCAAAATCGCTTAGCTCTATTGAGAGAAAATCACCCTTAAAATATATGTACGATAATTTAAAGATAAGCAATGTCCCATGACTATCAAATTTATTTAAACGGGAATATGTTATTGACAACACTTGAAAAATCTACCGGAGAGAGAGAGAGAGAGAGAGAGAGAGAGAGAGAGAGAGAGAGAGAGAGAGAGAGAGAGAGAGAGAGAGAGGCATGGAGTATGGATCTCTCAAAGACTTTTCAGTCTGGGGAGACTCCATTTGTTCTTGGGTTGAGTGATTCGGTTTGAACGTTTAGAGAGTTCTCAAGAACTTATCCCACTTATTCTTGAACTCATTTACCGTGTTATTGTTCACTACATCAACTCGAAGTCTGTTCCATATATTTGCTATTTTGTATGTAAAAAAATTTAAAAAATTTAGTGGTGTTTATCGTTGCGTGGCGGGAATAGTTTTTTTTTTTCTTCTTAATCTGCATAGCTTATTTCTTTAAGAAAATTTAACGACCATATTCCCAGGATCCTCTGCTTTTCCCTTAGTCGTCGAGATTCTGGATCAAATAAGTTCAAAAGTTACATCCTCCGTCTGTCTAAATTGCCTTAGTGTTGGAACTAGTTTGGTGGCCCTAGCTTGTACTGGTTGTAGTCTATCTATATCCTTCTGAATACTTTGAGGCCAGAATTACTGAGGTCTTTCTACTGATCCACACTTTCTATTACATTATCCAGGAGTTAGTCATCTGTATGTGAGTTACTATAACCTAAGTCAATAAATTTGCATTTACCACAGTTGAGGGGATTTGTAATTTTCCGGACCATTCACCTAACTTAATTAGATCATTTCTGAAGGCTTCTACGTCTTCTAAGTTTTGAGAGAGAGAGAGAGAGAGAGAGAGAGAGAGAGAGAGAGAGAGAGAGAGAGAGAGAGAGAGAGAGAGAGACTGAAAACTAATTAAGATTAAATAGAAATACTGTTCTGTGAGAGACAAAAGGACTCTTTATAAGGCAAATATTCCAACATGAATAAAGTTCATGTAAAGGAAGTAAGATATAACGCCCAAGGAGAATCTTTACTACAGAGAATATAGATTTTTTCTTTTATTTCAACGCTATATGAAGAAGATTTCAGATAGCAAAAATGCTAACAATGTGGCAGTGGTACTAGACATGAAGTGATAACCATAACAACAGATATAATATTATTGATGATAATAGTACTTCTAATTGGTATTGTAGTCTGCATGATAATTAGCGATAACAAATAGCAAGCCACGCCAGGTTACATACAAATAGTTACCTGAGATATCGACTTTAATTTCGTGACCTTATTTTCTTTTCATGGCAGCCAAACGAGTACCGTTTTTTCTTGTTCTTATGAGTGAATCCTTTATGCTCCTTTACTTTGTATTTGGAAAAAGATAACGCTTGTTTTTCTCACCTGATGGTATATTGTTACTTCTCGCTTTAAATTCCGTTTCATGAAAAATTATACTCGGGTGACACATCTTTAAATAAAACTTCACTACATTATCGTAAAATCAGTTCGTGCTGATTTGCAAAGGAACTCCAGCTTACTGGGAAATGCAAGAATTATAACACTTACCTAAAGCTCTTTTTCTATGAACAGGAGCTAGTCACGGTAGAAGTATTAAAGCTTTTGAGAGAGAGAGAGAGAGAGAGAGAGAGAGAGAGAGAGAGAGAGAGAGAGAGAGAGAGAGAGAGAGAGAGAGAGAGAGAGAGAGAGAGAGAGAGTATAATAACTAGATCAATGCAGCATGTCGTCTGGGGAGAAAAATCCTTAATCGAATATTCTTTTACTCTTTATTTATATTAAACCATAACAGCGTCAATGACCTTCGATGTCAGGGTGCCAGAGAACTACAAATCATTCATTCATCAACAGATTATGGTTATTTTGAATACGTAACGAATGTGTTTTTTTTTTTTTTATGTAAAGAATGTGTGGTAAATTGTATGTGGGGAAGTGAAATTAGGGTAAACATTTTGCTTAAAATATCTGATTTAGTTTAAGAAGCTGTCAATAAGGTTATGGTATCAATAAAATTTATTTTTATTATATGAATAATTCATCTTCCTTTGTGGCAAGACAATTTTGTCTCTCCATTTCATCCCTCTTTTCTATAACAGTATGTCATATAAATTTGTTCATGAGTATTTTTTAGCGTGAGCATATAAATATACGCCGATTCTCCAATCATTTTTCTTTTTCGTCTATTTTTGTTTTAGGTATGAAGTAGTATTCAATGTCATCTGTTATTGGTCTTCAATAATAATAATAATGATAATAATAATAATAATAATAACACTACTACTACTACTACTACTACTGCTACTACTACTACTAATAGTAATATAGATAATAATAATAATAATAATAATAATAATAATAATAATATTATTATTATTATTATTATTATTATCACTAGCCAGGCTACAACCCTGGTTGGAAAAGACAGATGCTATAAGCCCAAGGGCTCCAATAGGGAAAATAGCCCAGTGAGGAAAGGAAGTAAGAAAATGAATAGATGATGAGAACGAACTAACAATAAATCATTCTGAAAATAGTAACAACGTCAAAACAGATTTGTCATATATAAACTATCAACAACGTCAAAACAGATATGTCATTTATAAACTATCAACAACTTCAAAATAGATATATATACAAACTTTAAAATACTCATGTCAGCCTGGTAAAAAAATTAAACCATTTGCTGCAACTTTGAACTTTTGAAGTTCTACTGATTCAACTACTCGATTAGGAAGATCATTCCACAACTTGGTCACAGCTGGAATAAAACTTCTAGAATACTGTGTAGTCTTTGGGGAGAAGGCGTGACTATTAGAATGAACTGCCTGCCTATTATTACGAACAGGATATAATTGCGCAGGGAGATCTGAATGTAAAGGATGGTCAGAGTTATGAAAAATCTTATACAACATGCAAAATTAACTAATTGAACGCCGGTGCCACAGATTAATATCAAGATCAAGAATAAGAAATTTTATAGACCGTAAGTTCCTGTCCAAAAAAATTAAGAAGAGAATCAGCAGCTGAAGGCCAGACAGGAGAACAATACTCAAAACTAGGTAGAATGAAAGAATTAAAACACTTTTTCAGAATAGATTGATCATAGAAAATCTTGTAAGACTTTCCCTTTTTTTTTTTTTTTTTTTTTTTGCAATTCAAGAAGAAACAAACCTAATGTGTTTTTCAAAAGTAAATTTCCAGTCGAGAATCACACCTACAATATTAAAAGAGTCTTACAAATTTAAAGAAACATTATCAATACTGAAATCCAGATGTTAAAGAGCCACCATCCTTGACCTACTTACAATCATACTTTGAGTTTTGTTATGACTCAACTTCCTTTCTCATAATTTGCACCATGCACAAATTTTAGCTGGATCTCTATTCGGGGATTCACTCACCCAAGATCTAATTCAGGGGATGGAATTGATGCAAAGATAGTAGCATCATCTCCATATGCAAAAAGGTTGTTTTCTAGGCCAAACCACATGTCATGTGTATATAGTATGAAAAGTAATGGGCCACGAACACTACCCTGTGGGACACTGGATATCACATTCCTATACTTACAATGGTCCCCGTCAACATCAACTCTTTGAGATCTATTACTTAAAGAATCAATAATAATGCTAAGAAAACTGTTTTAGTTTGAAAACAATGGCTTTGTGTTTAACACGGTCAAAGACAGCACTAAAGTAAAGGCCAATCATACGAACTTCCTGACCACAATCTAGGGATCTCTACAGCATTGGAGTTTGTAAGAAGGTCATTGCATGCTTCGAGGCCTTTACGAAATACATATTACAAACTAGGCAATAGATTATTACCTTCAGCAAACCTATTGAGACGTTTTGCCAGAAGACATTAAAAATATTTAGATAATATGGGAGTTATGGAAACTGAGCGGTAATCAGTTGGACTTGAGCTAGCAAAAACATATTTACCTAGAGGAGTAACATTATATATTCTCCAACAAGAGCTATAACCTCCTGTTCTTGCTAACTAAATAAGAGCTTGGTCCATTTATTCAAATGTCTTTATTATTGAACAATGACCACGGTCAATCTGAAATGAACATAAAACATATTTAGAATAAATGATGAACAATGTATATAACTCAAATGAACATAAAACATATTAAGAATAAATGATGAACAATGTATATAACTCAATGTTTATAACCCCTATCTCCCCCCAAGTTTTTTAAACGGCCTTTTAAAATGTCTCTCGTGGAGGTCGGTTTAAAACCGATGTCAAAACCTTGGGTGGCAATTAAACGTCCAAATTATAGGTTCATGAACACTAAACTCCTGTTAGCATGTGAAGGAACGGAAACTTGAAAAACAATTATTGTCATGTGTTGATCATGATGACACTATAGCTAGTTCATCTCGAAATCACAGTGCCATGCTGGCGGTCGACGGGTACGACTGGACTTGCGTTGCTCCAAATTTGGCATGGCAGAAGTCAACTGCGATGGAGAGTTTGTGCTATCATTGGGAGGCGGAATCTCTGCTTGATGATTCGCAGTGTTACCGAGGTCATTGGGATAGAATTACGGAGCAGCAACATCAAAATGAATGTTAGAGGTAGTACCACTTGGTAACGGCAAAGTGGTCAATGGAAGATTACCATGTGTGTCCGGATTTTGGGTTGTCGGAATGGTGTCCTTCGCAATGGTCTCAGACGTTTTAGTGGTCGAAGGATTGGCAATAGGTACAATCTGATTCCGATTATAGTCATCTCTAATTGTACAGACTTCTGGCATACTCCTGACAGGCACGTATTGTCTCAAAAACTTCCGGTTCCTTAGCGTGACCCTACCAGAGCCATCAACTCTGACGACGTATTGGTCGAATTGGCGGACTTCTATGATAGCACCGGTTTTGTCCCATTTCAGGGGGTGATTTCCTGTTTGATTTTGGATGCGAACCCGGTCACCTACGGACAGTGGGAGTAGTCTCTTAGTGTGCTCTGATATGCGCTCTCCCTGTTTAAGGTGTCGATGTCTTAGGGCCTCCTCTCTTGCATCGAGTGTTTCCTTCCACGTGTCGTGGGGACGGTACCTGCCGGGCGGGACAAGTATGAAGTCTCTGATGGGATGACCAAATACACATATTGCAGGAGATAACTTGGTATCTCTGTCAGGTGTGTTCCTGTATTGGAGCATCGCACGATGGAATTCATCAGTGTTGAGATCACCGTTACTGCCCGTGTTGTCCGCTATAAGACGCTTGACAGTTTTGACGCCTATTTCGGCTCTGCAATTACTATGAGGGAAGGCCACAGAGGAAAGGCGGTGATGGACTCCCCAGTCATTTGAAAACTGCCTAGTTGCCGTCGCTGTAAATTCAGGTCCACAATCAGATGTCAATTCATCCGGAATTCCAAATGTCACAAATGTTCGGCGTAGTGAAGTTATAAGACCCTCTGCACAGTTCGAAGATCGTTCAACTATGGGCCAATTCGAGTATCGATCAACTATAACTAAATATCCAACTCCTCGGTAGTGAAAGTAATCTGCACAAACACATTGGAATGGGTAGTCTGGAGATATAAGGGGTGTAGGCGGAGCACTAGGATTCGAAGGTGCGATGCGATTGCAGGGGTTGCATCCAGCTCGATTTCCTGTTATAGCAGGTGTTATCCCTGGCCAAAACACAGATGACTCTGCTCGCGATACCATAGAGGTAATTCCTTGATGTGCTGAATAAAGAGATGTGAGAATTTCCTAACGAAGGGCTGGAGGAATAACTAAACGCTCCTTGTATAGTATCACACCATCAACAGTGTAGAGATGCTCGCGGAATTGAAACTACTCTCGAAGATTTACAGGAAACTCTTGGCGAGACTCTGGTACTCCGCATTCTATAAGGCTGAGCAGTTCATGCATGTTATCGTCGCTACTTGTGGCAGTGCGAACTCTCTCTCAGGTGACTGCTCTCACGTTAAGTGAGTCAAGTGAGTATACTGCTGATGCGGTGATACAAGTATCAATATCATTGTCAGTGAAAACAGAATATGCTAATGGCAATTTGTGTAGGGGAACATTTCTCACGGAAGGTACACTGTTAACTGATGCAATGTCATCTTGAAGCGATAGCTTTTCAGATTTTCCAGTTGGATGGCGCGATACTCCATCTGCAGCGAGATGCTTGACCCCTGGGATATGAATCATGCGAAATCGATAGTGGAGGGACTTTTCCTTCAAGTTTCTGAGACAGGAATTTGATATGTCCTCCAATGATCTGTCACCAAATATTTTCAACAGGAGTTTATGGTCGACTGCGACCAAAAGATCTTCACAACCAAGAACAAAGTATCTCGCCTTATCAAGAGCATCGACGACTGCCAACGCTTCACCTTCAACTGGTGCATATCAAGACTCAGCTGCATGTGTGAACCTACTTCCGACAAGTGTGATCTTCCAATCAGTGCGACAACAAAACGGTCGGTAGTCTGGACAGTCGCAATGTTTCTGGAACAGCCAGAATCCAATTCCTCATTTTGACCAATCGGTGGCGAGACAGGTAGGTTTTGTCTTGTCAAAGATTCGCACGCCTTCTTCAATTTCGTTGATAATGGCAGTTTTAGACTCCTCAAAGAGTGCATTAATATTGTCATTCCAGGTGAATGGTGTTCCTGGTTTCAATAACTGTCTGAATGGTAGCATTTTGTGGGTCATGCTGAAAGCATACGATACTTGGTTTATTAAACCAAGATCTGACATCGGTGATATTTCTTGGGGTTGGAAAGTCCATAATTGCACTAAGATATCTTGCACATGGGCGAACTGTGTCTGGAGTTATTTCGAATCCAGCGAATTCTGCTGTCTTCTGCAAAACGAAATTTGTTAGGGTTGAGTGTTATGCCGTGTCTTCCACATATGTTGAGCCATTGTACAGCTTGAAAAAACTCTCCTCTATTGAGTCAGACCAAAGAAGAACATTGTCGACACATTTAGTTTTGTTGGGTATCTCGGCAACTATTTCATCATACCGTCGAGTATATCTGTCGCCAGAAGCAATATCCCCTTGAGGGGCTGTTTTATAACGATAGCGTCCCCAAGGAGTGATAAACGTAGTTAAGTGACGGTCAGATTCCTGAATCGGTACACTGTGGTATCCGTTCCAGGCATCAAAGACGGTTTTCTTTTTTCCTTGTGGTACTGATCTTGCTTGGTGAAATGGAGAAGGCGTATGATGCGTTTCTCTCTTAGCGTGCACATTGAGAGGCTGAAAATCAACTGTTCGTCGAGGTGTGCCATTTTTCTTAGCACATACAACCATCCGATGGCACCAAGTTACTGGTTCTCCGATTGGGACAGGTTCAAGGACACCAAAGCGGACGTCCTGGTCAAGTCCAGCTTTAACTTCCTCTTGCCGGTGTAACGGCACTGGCAGTGGTGTGTGACAAGCAACAGGATGAGCATTCGGATCGATCATCAGCTTCATTGGGGGTCCATCCATTAGTGGTAACGGTTGGTGGTTACATACGTTGAATGTACTTGATTCGTAGTACTTCAAGAGGTAGTCCTTTAGTTTAGACCGGTTGGACTCGGTTGCACTGAACGGTAATTCTGTAGGCGGTGGAGGTGGTAGTTGACATTTTGGGCAGTCACACTGATTGGCTAGTCCACTAACGCTTCCTACTCCATTGTTGGTGGCATCCGGAGTTTCCGATTGTGTGTCATAGATTTCACTAATAGTCGGAAAACTATCCCTACTGATGAAGAGCTTATCCGAGTTGTCAGTGACATATGTCATTTGTCTAGTCTCAACAAGGTTCCCCTGCTCATCTGTTCCTGATATACAAAGGATTGTGGCACCGAGGATTTTAATGCCTATGTTATTTGCAGCAAGCATTTTCATAGTTACAGGAATGAGGTCACTTTGCTTGAGGCCAAGTTTGTGGATGACCTTGATACCTGCGAGACAGCTTTGGCATCCAGTGTCTGCCATTGCAGATATACGAACGGCATGTGTACCAGCTTGAAGGTGGAAACCAAAGGCTTCGTAATCCTTAGGTGACGTTCTGATTGTCAGATTTATGAAAGGTTGAGATTTGGAAGGTCTCTTTATCCAAGTATCAGATAAGTTGTCATACAGATGGTTGTCCAAAGCCAATGTCTTGTTGGTGTGTCGTTTAGAGATTGATGATACGCTGCACAAGGTGTTGAACACTGCATTCTCGTAGTCATTGGCATTGTGAGCACTGGGTTTCACTTTTGGTTTGCCCTTACTACGGCAAACACTCTCGAAGGGATTTTCTCGGTTGCAGTGTTCATATCTATGACCGTAAGCTAGACATTCTGATTTTCTTGCACGTGCAGGAGTGTTTTTACCATGTCCTTTCTTGCCACAGTATGAGCAAACTTCGTTTTCATCTTTGACAGCGGTTTGTTTTGCCTTTCTTTATGAACTACTGGCCGCTGCTTTGACCTCAGGAGAGTCTAATAGTCAGGAGGCAGATCGTTTACCAGATTCTTTAGCTTCGACAAACTGTGCAACTTCTTCCAATGACATGTTCTGATTCTTATCACCAAGTAGATCTAATTTTATTTCAGGGTCACATATGCCGCGTGCTAATACGTCTCTCACTATTGTGTCAGTATAATTTACATCAACGTTGCATCCTGGACATTTTATCAGGAATTAGCAAACACAAGCCTGTCCTATAAGTCGTGCGCAGAAACGTCATATAGGCTCAGCACGGTCTTGACGCATGTTGTGTAGAGTCACTCGAGCTACCATGGTGTTTTCCTCTCAAACTGCCAGTTTTTGTATGGCTCCCATCACTTGTACTTCAGTCTTGTTAGTAAGACTGCCACCAGCTGATCGTGTTAAGTCTTTTCGAAGTTGTTCTTCGCAGCATTCTAGAAGCTGTACCACACGATCACGGCCCTCAATTTTAGTTGCATCTACATAGTCAGACCATCGTGACTGAAAATATCCCCATTCTTCACTTGTTCCCGCTATCGATATTGTGGGTCTTTTAACTCTTTCTACTTTGGCAGCCTGTCCAGAAGCATGTGTGGTGCAGTAAGCAATTATGAGTGCAGCTACGATGGCGGCCTAAAGGTCGTCCGTGACGTAATTACAGCCTGGTATTGGACATCCTACTGCTGGAATTTTGATTAGTTCTTAGGATTTAGTCATTCACAATATCTGTTATCCTGAATCCATCTCTGGCCGTGGTCATAAAAAGAGCTTGGTCCATTTATTCAAATATCTTTATTATTGAACAATGACAACGGTCAATCTGAAATGAACATAAAACATATTTAGCATAAATGAGGAACAATGTATACAACTCAAATGAACATAAAACATATTAAGAATAAATGATGAACAATGTATATAACTCAATGTTTATAACCCTCTACTAACTTGGAGCTAAGAAATCTGCTGTCTTTATAAAAAAACAAAATGAAAAATACCATTTTTGTCTACACCTCCATAAACATCAAGGTCCATCAACAGAGCTTTAGTTTAACGGGATCGAAAAGCTAAGCTTGTTAGTTTAGCCTCAGGAAAAGAAGAATGAGTAAGTTCAAGTTTCTCATTACTCAGTTGACTGTAAAAAACACCAGCCTATTGTTGCCATTTCCTTTGGACAGTAAGTGACTGAGCCATCTGGTTTAAGTAAAGGAGGAACTGTTGCATCCATACAAAGAGTGCAGATTGAAGGGTAGACCACCATTTATGTTCCTGAGTTGTACCAGAAAGGGTTTATTTTATGGTTAAATTGTATTCCTTTTCAGTTGACGCATAAACTGTCAGCTCGAAGCTGAGTACAATTATTCCAGGTCAAATCTGATCTTTTATCCTTCCAAAGATGATGAGCCTTCTTCTTCTCCAAATAAGTTTGTCTAAAAATCATCGGTTTGTCCTTCACTCCGTACCTTAGCAAACGAAAAGGGATACGCCTATCAATTATGTTGAGTACATTCTCATTCAAAGGGACAACAGGATCTACACTGCTATATAATTATGACCAATTCAAGCACAAAAGATCATGCAAAATCACATTCTACTCTGCTTCGGATTTCCTATAAATTTTACAAGAGAATGATACATCAGGGACAGGCTGCTCAGTCTTCTTTACTAATAAAATCAAGGTATGATCAGATGTCACGACTGGAGAACCAACCTTACTAGTTAAAAAGCCATGAGAGTCAGTGTGTACGAGGTCCAAGCAATTACCAGACCTGTGAGTATCTTCATCTATGATTTGCTCACAGCCTGATTCAGAAGTAAAATCTAAAGCTCTTAAGGCTTAAGCGATGGCAATCGGTAGGAGAGATAGAACTTAACCACTCCCTATGGTGAGCATTAAAATCACCAACAAAGACAAAAGAAGCCTTTTTATCATCTTGTATCTTAGCCATAATGGTAAGAAGACAATCGAAGATAGAATCATCCATGTCTGGATTCTGGTAGATCGAACACAAATAAAAGTTGCTATGCTTGCCAAAAACCTTTATAACCTGAATCTCATGACATGACATCCACATTGATAGTAGGGTACTCAGTCTTAATATACACCGCCAATCCAAAGGCCCAGGGGATGGTATCACATTTCAACATTATTGGCTTCTTAAAACCAGTTGTAAGGAGCTCAGATGAGTGCCTCATATTAGAAACCAAAGTTTCTGAGCACAAAAGAATATCATACTGTCTGGGCGCAACTGTAAGGTCTTGAATATTGCTTGAAGACCATGAATATTGCAATACAGAAGACTACATTGACGAAATCTAGGACGTACTGTTCCCGTACTTAGCTCAATGTCTCCAGAAAGCATAAGAATTGATAGTAAGAAAAAAGAGATATCCTACTTAAAAACTAGATTAATAAGAATTATAACAAAAACAATATGTATGGAATTATAAATAAAGTGATTGCTGAAACCCATAGACTATAACAAGAAGTCGGAAAAACTGGTCAACATGGAGGAGCCGATACAACATGCAAGAGTAAATACCCTACTGGATAGCCACTAAAGATAATGAAAAGACAACCTCTTGATAACCACCAGGCATCCTTGGTCCTTCTAATAAGTCTGCCTAACACACCATTAAAAAAAAAAAAAAACAGGAGTAAGAAAAAAAATAGAATAGTGTGCCCGAGTGTACCCTCAACAACAATAATAATAATAATAATAATAATAATAATAATAATAATAATAATAATAATAATAATAATAATAATAATAATAATAATAATAATAATTGTAACCATTCCTACGATGGGCAAGGGAATTGTCCTATTTTTTTTTTAAATGAGAAATGGGATTTGTCATGTCTTTGTACAACATGATATATATATATATATATATATATATATATATATATATATATATATATATATATATATATATATATATATATATATATATATATATATATATATATATATATATATATATATATATATATATATATATATATATATATATATATATATATATATATATATATATATATATATATATATATATATATATATATATATATATATATATATATATATATATATATATATATATATATATATATATATATATATATATATATATATATATATATATATATATATATATATATATATATATATATATATATATATATATATATAATATGAGGTCAAAATAACAGCCATGAAAGACTGGACACAATACTCAGAAAGGATAGCAAATGATGCAGACAACGAAATAATTTTAGGGAGTGGAAATGGTGTTAGAATTGCTCATAGAATTATTAATAGTTAATAAAAAGCATATACCCATCAAAACGGGAGATGGATCTGTTATAATAACAGAAGATGAAGATAGGCTACGTTAGGAATAATTTGATTGATATACTTACAGTATAGAGAATCCATGTTGTACCCATGAATAAATTTAGTGTTTGTATTCGGAGCATTCATAAAAAAACTAATGAGAAGGAAAACCCCTCGATACGATGATGGAATAACTACCGAGATGACTTTGGCTTAGAATGAATTGACTCCAAAAATACTTACATTATTATTATTATTATTATTATTATTATTATTATTATTATTATTATTATTATTATTATTACTAGCCAAGCTACAACCCTAGTTAGAAAAGCCAGATGCTATAACCCCAAGGGCTCCAACAGGGAAAAATGGCCCAGAGAGGAGAGGAAATAAGGAAATAAATAAATGATGACAATAAATTAACAATAAATCATTCTAAAAAAAGTGACAACGTCAAAACAGATATGTCCTATATAAACTATTAACAACGCCAAAGACATATATGTCATATATAGAATATAAAAAGACTCAAGTTAGCCTAGTCAACATAAAAATATTTTCTCAATCTTTCAACTTTTGAAGTTCTAATAATTCAACTACCCGATTTGAAAGATTATTCCACAACTTGGTAACAGCTGGAATAAAACTTCTAGAATACTGTGTAGTATTGAGCCTCTAATGGAGAAGGCCTGGATATTATAATTTACTGCTTGCCTAGTACTACGAACAGGACAGAATTGTCTAGGGAGATCTGAATGTAAAGGATGGTCAGAGTTCATAAAAATCTTATGCTACATGCATAATGAAGTAATTGAACGACGATGCCAAAGATTAATATCTAAATAAGAAATAAGAATTTCAATAGACCGTGAGTTTCTGGTCAACAAATTAAGATGAGAATCAGCAGCTGAAGACTAAAGAGGAGAACAATAATAAAAAAACATTAGAATGAAAGAATTGAAACACTTCTTCAGGATAGATTGATCACCAAAAACTTGTAAGACTTTCATAATAAGACCATTTTTTTTTTTTTGCAATTGAAGAAGACACAGACCTAATGTGTTTCTCAAAAGTATATTAGCTGTCAAGAATCACACCTAAAATTCTAAAAGAGTCATACAAATTTAAAGAAACATTATCAGTACTGAGATCCGGATGTTGAGGAGCCACCATCCTAGACCTACTTACAATCATAGTTTGGGTTTTATTAGGATTCAACTTCATACCCTATAATTTGCACCATGCACTAATTTTAGCTAAATCTCTATTAAGGGATTCACCAACCACAGATCTAAATTCAGGGGATGGAATTGATGCAAGGAGAGTAGCATCATCTGCACATGAAACAAGGTTGTTTTCTATGCCAAACTACATGTCATGTGTATATAGTATGAGAAGTAATGGGCCAATAACACTACCCTGTGGAACACCAGATATCATATTCCTATACTTACTATGGTCCCCATCAACAACAACTCTTTGAGATCTATTACTAAAATAATCAATAATAATACTAAGAAACGACCAACCCACTCCCAACTGTTTGAGTTTGAAAACAACGGGCCTCATGATTAACACGGTCAAAGGCAGTGTTAAAATCAAGGCCAATCGTACGAACTTCCTGGCCAAAATCAAGGGATTTCTCTACAGCATTGGAGACTCTATGAAGGGCATCCTATGCTCCAAGCCCTTTACGAAAACCAAATTGCAATCTAGGGTATATACGATTACCTTCAGCAAACCTATTAAGACGTTTTGCCAAAAGACGTTAAATATTTTTAGATAATATGGGAGTTATGGAACTTGAGCTACAAAAAACACATTTACATAGAGGAGTAACATTACCAATTCTCCAACAAGTGCTAAAAGCTCCTCTTCCTGCTAAGTTGCGCAAAATAACAGATAGCTTTAGAACTAAGAAATCTGCTGTCTTTATAAAAAACAAAGGAGACATGCCATTTGGGGCTACACCTCCAAGGGCATCAAGGTCCAATAACAGAGCTTGAATCTCACCAGATCGAAAAGCTAAACTAGTTAGTTTAGTCTCAGGAAAAGAGGAATGAGTGAGTTCAAGTTTTTCTTTACTCAGTTTAATGTCAAAAACATCAGCCAAAAGGGTTGCCTTTTCCTTTGGACAGTGAGTGACTGAACCATCTGCTTTAGGTGAACAAGGAAGTGTTCCATCCACACTAAAGAGTCCAGATTTAAGGGTACACCACCATTTATGTTCCTGAGTTGTACCAGAAAGTGATTCTTTTATGGTTAAATTGTACTCGTTTTCAGTTGAGGCATAAACTCTCTGAGCAAAAGCTCGAAGCTGAGTATATTTGTTCCAAGTCAAATCTGATCTGTTACCCTTTTAAAGATCATAGGCCTCCTGCTTCTCTAAGTAAGCACGTCTACAATCATCACTGAACCATGATTTGTCCTTCACTCGGTACCTTAGCACACGAGAAGGGATAGGCCTATCAATTATGTTGACTGGATTCACATTCAAAGGAACATCAGGATCTACACTACTATATAATTGTGACTAACTCAAGCACAAGAGATCATGCATAATCCCATTCAAGTCTCCTTGAGATTTCATATAAATTTTACATGATTATGATATATCAGGGACAGGCTGCTCAGTCTTCACTACTAATGAAATTAAGGCATGATCAGCTGTCCCAACTGAAGAATCAACCTTACTAGTTATAACACCAGGGGAGTTAGTGTATATGAGGTCCAAGCAATTACCAGACTGTGAGTCACAGGCAGTCTGAATCTCTTAAGCCATGGTGATCGGTGGGAGAGATAGAACTTAACCACTCCCTATGGTGAGCATTAAAATCACCAACAAAGACAAAAGAAGCCTTTTTATCATCTTCTTGCATCCTAGCCATTATGGTAAGAAGACAATCGAAGATAAAAATCATCCATGTCTGGATTCCGGTAGATCGAACACAAATAAAATTTGTTATGCCTGCCACAAACTTTTATTACTTGAATATCATGACATCCACATTGATAGCAGGGATTTATGAGAAGCAGGGTACTCGGTCCTAATATATACCGCCATTGCCTTAGGGATGGCATCACATTTCAACATTACTGGCTTGTTAGAACTAGTTAAGAAGAATTCAGATGAGTGCCTCATATTAGAAAGCAGAGTTTCTGAGTACAAAAAAAATATTATTCTGTCTACACGAAACTGTAAGGTCTTGAATATATGCATGAAGACCACGAATAGTGTAATACAGAAGACGACATTGACGAAATCTAAGACGTACTGGTCCCGGATTTCGCTCGATGTCTCCACACAGCATAAGAATTAATAGAAATAAAAAAGAGACATCATACTTAAAAACTATGCTAACAAGAATTATAACAAAAACAATATGTACAGAATTATAAATAAAATGATTGATGAAACCCATAGACTAGTAAAAAGTCGGAAAAACTGGTCAACATGGAGGAGCCGATACAACAAGCAACGCTAAATACCCTCCAGGATAGCTACTTCAACTGAAGGGAGGACAGTAAGGATGGTTCCGAGAAGAAAAAGAATCAGGAAAGGAAAAGACAACCTCTTGATTAACCACCAGGAATCCAATGCCCTTCTATTAAGCCTGCCCAACACACCATTCCAAAAAAACAAGAGGAAGAAAAAAATAATAAAAAGATAGAATAGTGTGCCCGAGTGTACCCTCAAGCAAGAGAACTCCTAACCCAAGACAGTGGAAGACCATGGTACAGAGGCTATGGCACTCTCCAAGACTAGAGACCAATAGTTTAGTTTTGGAGTGTCCTTCTCCTTAAAGAGCTGCTTACCATAGCTAAAGAGTCTCTTCTACTCTTACTAAGAGGAAAGTACACTGGCCAAATTGTAGTACAGTAATTAACCTCTTGGGTAAAGAAGTGTTTAGTATCTCATTGTTGTCAGGTGTATTCACTAGATTGTAGCGAGAAGAGGCCAAACATGACGAAAGGGAGCTAGGACTGTTTGCGAATATGGCATAAAATGGAGATTTGTTTGGTTGTAATAATTACAAAGACATCAGGGTTACGTTACTTGTTGTTAAAATGTATAGTATGCTCATTCTAAACAGAATAGAGAGAAAGACTGATGAAAAAGAGATGACCAAGCACGATTTCGAAAAAGTAGAAGATATACTGAAAAAAAAAAAAAAAAAATTACAAATGTTGTAGAGCAATGTATAGAATATAGAATTCCACTTTCAGGGCATTTGTGAAATATGAAAGAGACTTTGATTGTGTGCACCGGCCAATTTTGTTGAGATTCCGGCGTTAGTGTGTAGTTTCTCTTAAATATGTAAATTTTATTATGTCTGTTCATGAGAATAGCAATTGCAAAGCTAATGTTAGTGGAGTCCTATCAAACGAAATTCCAGTGAACAGTGGAGCATTTCAAGGAATGTGCTACCACCTATGTGGTTTAGTCTCCTGATGGATTTTGTAATAAATAGAACAATTGGACTGGATTGGTAACAGGAAACTACTGGTCTTAGATTACACTGATGGCACTGTATTTATAACCAAAATGACATAGGACCTATAAAGCTTGCTATGCTTACTAGAATGCATGATATACCACATGAAGTTAGTCTCAAAATAAATGAAAGAATGAGAGAGATGATGAGAACGGCATTGACAGAAGAGAATGTCAAGCACCCCTGTCTACTGAAAATCGTACGCCTGTAACTGCGTCATTATTATTATTATTACTTACTTACTAAGCTACAACCCTAGTTGGAAAAGCAGTATGCTATAAGCCCAGGGGCTCCAACAGGAAAATAGCTCAGTGCGGAAAGGAAAAAAGGAAAATAAAATATTCTAAGAAGAGTAACAACAATAAATATCTCCTATATAAACTATAAAAACTTTAACAAAACCAGAGGAAGAGAAATAAGATAGGAGAGTGTGCTCAAGTGTACCCTCAAGCAAGAGAACTCTAACCCAAGACAGTGAAAGGCCATGGTACAGAGGCTATGGCACTACCCAAGACTAGAGAACAGTGGTTTGATTTTGGAGTGTCCTTCTCCTAGAAGAGCTGCTTACCATAGCTAAAGAGTGTCTTCTACCCTTACCAAGAGGAAAGTGGCACTGAACAATTACAGTGCAGTAACCCCTTGGGTGATGAAGAATTGTTTGTTAATCTGTGTTGTCAGGTGTATGAGGATAGAGGAGAATATGTAAAGAATATGCCAGACTATTCAGTGTGTATGTAGGCAAAGGGAAAATGAACCGTAACCAGAGAGGAGGATCCAATGTAGTACTGTCTGGCCAGTCAAAAGACCCCATAACTCTCTAGCGGTAGTATCTCAACGGGTGGCTGGTGCCCTGGCCAACGTACTACCTAAAAAAAGAATGTTACAGAGAGGCCAACACCACAAGCAATGGCCTACTTACATGTTGTTTGTCGACTGACAACCATTCTCACATTTCTTCACAACAGCACAGAAATCGGAGTGCTAGTATCATAAATGCAGCTCATGGGCGTAAGAAAGTGTCTGGAGAGGTTGGGCATTAGTGTTGGTTGGTTTGTTGCCACACCAGCAATTCAAAGGGTGGGCGTATGTGTCTTACTGCAGTAACGTCCCCTTCGGTCAATACTAAATAGGCTTCCACTACGTCAGCATTGTAGACGTTAATAGAGATCTGGAGAGTGGAGAAGTGGCTGTCCATTAGGGCATCACCTTTGGTCATCAGGACGTTCATGAGCAAAATATTGACATCTGGCATAGCAGTATGCGTAGTTTCGAGTAGGAGACATACTCAAAAGGAAAAAGTAGATTCACTTTACGAGGTTAGATGTCTGCGGCAGGTTATAGGCAAGTGATCTTGTCATTTCCTTGAGGGGGAGCAAAACTAGTTGGTCTCTCCAATGGTTGTTTATTGAGCTGAGAAAATTTTGCTATGCGGGCGGCTGCCAATGGCGAGTACTGCGCCAGTAGGTATGATTTATACGTCTCCTAGCTTGCACAACCGATTATAAATTTCTGGGAAAGTATCATCGGTGATTGCCATAAAAACATAATCTAATTTGGTACTTGACTGAGTCACGTCCTTGATGCAAAACGATTTCAGTATGCATGAGCAAGCCAAACTCTTCTTTAGTAGCGAAGGATGGTAGTTTCAATGGCAGGGCATTGATAGTAAAGTCAGTGTCTGATGGGGGCATTACAAATTAGTAAGACACAGCAGTGGAGAGGAAAGATAGGGGAGCCTAAGACTTCGGTGGTCACCAATGTGCGGATGCACCAGTTATTTTATAACTGAGAGACGGCATAATTGGAACTAACTTTTTTTCAACAGACAGCAAGTTTTTATAATAAAAACTTACGTAAAAATAGGTCAGAAAAACTTAAACAGATTGATACAAGGACATGCAGGTAGAAAAAAGCTATCGGTGCGAGGATAGCAATAACAACAATATAAAAAAAAACTAAAATATCAGTATAATGTACAAGAGTGCGATACACCTTCGGTACAAAGTAAATCATTAGATGGCAATGTATTGTCATCTCTTCCTCCCTCATCTTCATTTGCAATGTCTTTCGACTAATTCGGTTATTCTTGTTATCCATCTTTTATCTATCATTCTCAGTACTTGTCATGCCCATGCATATTTCTTTTTCCTACATGTTATTAGAATTTGACTTATTTTACTATGTCTAAATATATATATATTTTTTTTGTGTCTCTAACTGACCATCCAATAATTATTGTATCCATACATCTTTAGTTGTAGATAGCTTAGGCCTTAAGTATCTAATGCAAAAGTTAATACTGATAGGATTACCTGATCAAATACTTTTTATTTAAAAAGAGCGGGCTTTTGCCATTACAATCTCTTGACGTTCGTCCATAACCTTTATGTGTTGTCTGCTTTTTTATTGAAAGTATTTCTTTCTCTGAAAGGTATTTTTATTTTTAGACATCTGCTTTCTCTATTGAAAGTTTTATCAGATTTTTAACTTTCTCTATGAATATATAAATAGAACTATATGTTCTCCAAATCTCACGTCGTTAATGTATTCCCCATTGATATTACTTCCTATATTCTTCCCGTACTATTTTTTTTTTTTTTTCATTTCTTTTAGTCACCTCAAGAATAACTAAGGAAAGATTGGGTCTCCTTTCAGACTTTTGTCATTTTATGATGTTTCTCCCGTATAAATATCTTCAATTATTTAAACAAAACTATCAATATATACCTTGTCTATGAATTGCTATCATTGCTGCTGAGGATTTGACCTAATCAAAAGCTATCTCAATAACATACATAGTGCTTTTTCATACTCTGTTTTTTTTTCATTAATTGCTTAATTACATGGATATGGTTATTTAATTGAATACCCATTTTTAGAGTCTGCCTGCTCTCCTGGTTGATTAGAGTCTAGCTGTCGTTCTATTCGACTTGATATGATCTTTGGAAATATTTTACATAACATAGAGTGGTCTTATTGTGCTGGTATTTTTTTTTTTTTTCAAGTATTTTGTGGCTGCCCGTTTCTGAAGTAGCTTGAATAAAGTTCTTCCAAGTTATAGGGAAACAGCACTCTGAAGACATTTTTTTGTAAAGTTCAGGCATTTTACGAATATAAAATCTTCTTCATCTACATATAAATCCATCCATATACTATCTTTTGCGGCTTTTCCTCTTTTCATCTCTTAGAATGTTTGTTCACCTCTTTATTTATCTCCACTTACCCTCAGCAGCTTTGTCAGATGCATACCTATTTGGTCTATCCCCATCCCTCAGGTAGGGGTGCGAGAAGGAGTAGTTATACCCTAAGAGGTACAATGGGACACTGCAGTGTTGTAGTTAGGAAAGGGGGACAGAGTGGGATAGGTAAAATCTGTGTTTTTGTGCTTGAGCCTGACTATATATATATATATATATATATATATATATATATATATATATATATATATATATATATATATATATATATATATATATTTATATTTATAGATATATATATATATATATATATATATATATATATATATATATATATATATATATATATATATATATATATATTTATATATATATATATATATATATATATATTTATATATATATATATATATATATATATATATATATATATAATGTATATATATATTTTATAAATATATATATATATATATATATATATATATATATATATATATATATATATATATATATATATATATATATATATATATACACACACATGTATATAAATACAGAGTATATATATATATATATATATATATATATATATATATATATATATATATATATATATATATATATATATATATATATATATATAAATACAGAGTATATATACATATATATGTAAATCTATGTATATATATATATATATATATATATATATATATATATATACTGTATATATGCATTATATATATATATATATATATATATATATATATATATATATATATATATATATATATATATACTGTACATATACTGTATATATACAGTTTATATATATATATATATATATATATATATATATATATATATATATATATATATATATATATATATATATATATATATATATATATATATATATATATATATATATATGTATATATATATATAAATATATATATATATACACACATTTATACTAAGAAGTAACTTTTTACAGGTCGCTTACAGTAGCATACCATATGCTGCATGCCCAGTTTGTCACAATCGCCAACGGAAAAATGAAATAGGTCAAACCACTTGGTCGTCCTTATATTGTTAGAAAGCTTATACAAAGGAAGAGCCAAGAACTGTATCAAAATGAATAATAGTTAAAGGCATACACTCCTTTACACACACAGAAGTGCATCCACATACACACAAACATGCACACGTACAAATACACACAATCATCGATCATCGCAGTATCGTTATCCCAGCACGAAGTTAGGCTAAACAATGTTTCATTAACTAGCTTCAACTTTCGGCATCCCTTTACCAAGTTGGTTCTGATTTCCCCTTGATAAGTAAATATATACAGATCTGTATGTATAGTGAAGGGAATCTTCAGAGAAGTAGCCTAATCATTTTATTTATGCCATTTATATATATATATATATATATATATATATATATATATATATATATATATATATATATATATATATATATATATTTAAGAAGTTTATCTAGTGTAGAGTAAATGCAGTATTTTATCAATGATTTTATCTTTATTTCATTTGCGTATTGAAGAGATGATTGGATAGCTCTTAAGATGAGCTCCTCTCATGTAGAATTAAGTATATTATTTGAATATGTAAGACGTGCGTCTTTAAATTCATTGTACTCGTTATTCAAGTCAGTATATGTAAATTTTCGTTATTTTTAGGAATTAAGTTTTTTTTCACGTATATTTTATTACGAAGTCTAACGTAAACTGTTTGAAAGTTTTATGTGATCATACAGGATAGGAACAAGGGCTTGTGTAATATTTTTACATATTTTTATGAGGTATTGCATCATATTTGTGAGAGAATATGCTTCAAATGTTTGCGAAAGACATATTGATTGGGTGTTATCTTTTATTTTAATTTCAAGGACAAAGGATGGGCGGAGCTAGCTGAATGAGACAGCCGTCTGGTATAGCATGAGTAGTGTTTGAGAGAGCAATACTTGGTAACTCTTACACAATTGGCCCAGCTCCCATGCTACCGGACCTCGATCCTGGAATCTTTTGGAATTAGGCAATCCTCTTATAAAGGCAACACCAGTGTTAGATAGGCAGATGAAGAATTACAGCCTTAAAACAACCTTTTTCCCTCTCACTCTCATACGCAACACATTATATTGTTTTCAAAGTGTTCAGTGTTTATTGTATGTTGTCTCCTAAGTGACTCTGTACCCCAAATTGAATTATGTGTTGAAATGATACTTAAGGAAAGAAACGGAAAACCTTATTTGAAGGGAAAAAATGAACTCATGTAAAAAGTCACGACTGTTAACTATATATATTTATCATAAATAACCAAGTGTTCGAAACTCACTTATCAGCTATCCTGATGGCGATGGGTCTATTTCATGTATAAGAACCGATTCCTGAATTCGACAGAGACATTCACGATAGGCTTGTATTGAATTTATATCTCTCTTGATAGCAGGGTTGGGTAGAGTGGCTGCAGTTATGGGTTTGGCCTTAAGAGGCATAGTATCATAAATGAATTCCCAGTGGATATAGATTCCTAAAGGTAGAAATCGTTATTAAATGCCATCGTGGTTGATATATAGATATATATATATATATATATATATATATATATATATATATATATATATATATATATATATATATATATACATATATATATATATATATATATACATATATATATATATATATATATATATATATATATATATATATATATATATATATATATATATATGTGTGTGTGTGTATCTACATATATATATATATATATATATATATATATATATATATATATATATATATATATATATATATGTATATATATATGTATATATATATATATATATATATATATATATATATATATATATATATATATGTGTGTGTGTGTGTGTGTGTGTATCTACATATATATATATATATATATATATATATATATATATATATATATATATATATATATATATATATGTATATATATATGTATATATATATATATATATATATATATATATATATATATATATGTGTGTGTGTGTGTGTGTGTGTATCTACATATATATATATATATATATATATATATATATATATATATATATATATATATATATATATATATATGTATATATATATATATATATATATAAAAATACAGTATATATGTATATATATATATATATATATATATATATATATATATATATATATATATATATATATATATACATGTATATATATATATATATATATATATATATATATATATATATATATACATATACATATATATATATATATATATATATATATATATATATATATATATATATATATATATATATATAAATATAAATATATATATATATATATATATATATATATATATATATATATATATATATATATATATATATATATATATATATATAAAAATATATATGTGTGTGTCTTTGTATGTGTGTGCTTCTATATTGAGAGAGAGAGAGAGAGAGAGAGAGAGAGAGAGAGAGAGAGAGAGAGAGAGAGAGAGAGAGAGAGAGAGATACAGTTTGTGAGCATGTGAGAGTGTGTTTCCGTGTGTTTGATTGTTTTTAGTATAATATTACATAGAAGAAATTATTGTTTATAATAGAGCCATATGATAAGTAAGTATATAATTCCTTGTAAGCATAGTAAATTAATAAATGTAGTCTATAGTTGTTTCTTCAACATTTTAGGGGTTAACTAATGTGTTGTCATCGTTTAGTTGCTACTCTTTTCTTGGTAAAGGACACTTCAAAGACAAACCATTATGTTCTATTTCTGTTTAGTGCAAAAGCCTCATACCATGGTTTGCCACTGTCTAAGGGTAGATTCTCTTGCACTCTTTTTTTCTCTTACTCTTGAAAGTAGCAGTAAATCATACCATGAAGTTACAATATATATTTCTTTATAATTATCTCTTAATAACATTCATTTCCTGTACTTGAGCTTGATTAAGATAGGGAATACACATTAAATTTCATCCTTAATATTGTTTGATTAATAAAGTGGTATTACATCGTGAGAGAAAACAGTTTTAATATTATATCATGAAAAAAGAGCAAAATACTGCTATCAACACTAAGCGTTCAGCTTCTATAACTCGAGACCTCCAATATAGTTTTTGAAATGGAGCGTGTATGTCCCGTAGTTCTCGTGATCCTCACACCTGATAATGAGCCACAATTAGTAATCCCTTATGAGTTGCAAGTACTAGAGAAGTTGCAAGCTCACGACGTTAATAGCACCAAACATCCATAATTTTGATATGAAATCGTTCTTGTTTAAACCTTTTAAATTTATAAGTTGTTGATCAGCTGGTTATATAGCAAAGAAACTATTTATACAATATATGTTCTCTATCATCAAAAGGAGGGTGAATTTTCAACAAGCAGATGTTTACTCCAGATGTCAATAAAATTCTTTGAATTTATTTAGTATGTTGAAATCTATGAGAGATAACAACAATCAATGAAGGCTTGGTTATTTCTATGATCAAGTAAAGTGTTAAATCATCCAAGCAATGGTGTGTATCAAGGATTGTCTCATTTATTTTTCACTTGAAGGCCTAGGAAAAAGCTCATGTATACAATGAACCCATGAAATTGATCTATGCATTGAAAAACAATATTCAAATTAGTTTGGAATTTTAGAGTTTACGAGAAGAATGGGCGTTCCATAGTTATTTTTGAACAATTCAAATTATTCTGGCGTTTCAAAGTTTGCAGGATGTATAAATATTCCATGAACGACTGACTAGTCCAAGTATTAGGAAACATCATCAAAATATTTGTCCTTTTAAAGTTTGTGTAAGGTATAGAATTAGTAAATGAATGTCGAATGCTTTTTTTTTATTTGACTGCAGCCAGAGGCTGTTGTGTGCGTGATTGCATTATTATTATTATTATTATTATTATTATTATTATTATTATTATTATTATTATTATTATCATTATTATTATTATTATTATTATTATTATTATTATTATTATTATCATTATTACTATTTTTATTATTATTATTATTATTATTATTATTATTATTATTATTATTATTATTATTATTATTATTATTATTATTATTATTATTATCTACTAGCTTGTAAGTGTTTATTTATTTCAACAGAAAGTACAACTTAATTTATCTTTGCTAGTAGTGATTCTGAATGATGGAAAGTCTACTATTAATTTTTTATTATAGTGTGATAGTTTAGCTAGGAGTGTTCGTAAGTGTTTTCCTTTTTATTGGCAGGCCGTAATTCCTTCTTTGGAGAGATTTTAACTTGTATGTGCAATTGATTGTTGATGACCTGGCTTATGATAAGGAACTTGGTACGACTGCTCAGAATTATATAATTTTTGATGACCCGGACTGATATAACTTTCGATTGCTGATGATGATAACGATGATGATGATTATAACCACGACCCCAATCAGGGAGGCAGGTGTGGTAAATTGCCACAGAGTGTAGTCTCTTAACCACAGAGCTGTGGTTGTGTGCCGGGAAAGACAGTTTGGCTTTGTGTGGACGAGTGTTGGTGTCCCAATATATATGAACACATGCATATTTTGGCGTTGGTGTGCGGTTAATTTCAAATTTTGTTAGGTTTTTATGGATTTATTTAAATGGTGTTACGTGTACTGTATATTTAATGTTAAGTTTATGATTAGTTTTAAGTGAGATTATTATTTTGATTGTGGATGGTTTCCTGTTAAGCGTTTTAGTTTTAAGGAATAGAGTATTAAGGTTATATTTTGTTTTTATTCCCCTTCTGTCAAAGTGTCCAGTTGATAATGTAAGGGGAAAGTTTCTGCTGAGGAGACATTTGCCAGTTAGTAAGACAAAGGTGTGGGAATGTTCCTGTCACATCCCGCCACAGTTTCACCGATGTGGCATAGGTAAAGTCTTCTTAGTTAGGCGGCATTGTAAAAGAGAAAAGTGCAGCAGCAAGTAGGCAGTGGTCACGTTGGAAGTCACCAATATGGCATACTGATAATAGTTTTAGCGGAAAGCTAACATGGACATAACTGACTTTATTCAAGCAGTATAACAAGCATATATAAAACCGACTGAGGGTAGCAGCTGCATATTAATTCAACAATGCAAAACAGGCCATGATAAGCTTAAACAGGTTTTTCCATTTTCAATACTGTAGAGAGAGAGAGAGAGAGAGAGAGAGAGAGAGAGAGAGAGAGAGAGAGAGAGAGAGAGAGAGAGAGAGAGAGAGAGAAAGCATTACAGTATATAGGCATTTATGAAATACACGCGCATCATATATGTTTATCCAATAGGTGGGGATGTGATAACTAGTATTATAGAATTATTTGTCCCGTAGCCAGGAGTATGATAAACAATATTCCAATCTTGTTTATTCTAGAGCCAGGTGATTGACAGCCTATATTCCATACTTTCTTGTCGTAGAGTCGGAAGTAAGATAACCAATAGGCTATAATTGTTTGCACTAGAACCATAGGTGTCATAGCCAATTCTCTATACTTGTTTGTCACAGTGTCTAACTCTAATAACAGGAATCTATAAAAGTTTCTCCATGAACTTTGATAGCCAGTAGTCTAAGCTTACTTTTGGTAGAATGTTGGAAAACCATTACTTTATAATACTTTTTCCTGGAGCCGGTGTGATAGTCAATATTTCATATTTGTTTGTTCCAGAGCCACGTGTATAATAACTAATATTCTTTACTTGTTTGTCCATGAGATAGGAGTTTGCTATAATCAATATTCTATACTTGCTGGTTCCGGAACCGGGGGTGAGATAAATAATATTCTATAGTCGGTTGGCCCAAAATAAGTAACCTGGATAATCAACAATCTAATTCTATACCTGTTTGTCAGAGAGCCTGGTTTTGTGGTAACTTGTATCATATTCTTCTTAGTCCCGGAATTGGCCTCTGCTTTAGCCGTGATCACGGCTGTGCTTGGTTGCAAGGTGGCGCATTTTCCTCGCCTTTTTTTTTCATCTTCATATCTCCCTATTTGATTCATAAAGCTTATAGTTTTCTGGTTTCCAGCCAAGGATTAGAGCTTGGCCTTTAATAATAATTAACGCTCTTGGAATATATCCTTCCTCTCATTCGAAATATATTAATTTAAATATTGATGAACCCAAATACCTTTTGCACGCTATTAATGACGGAAGTATTTTTCTTTTTCCGAATGTTTTATTCTTTAAATATTACCAACGTTCACACTCCCCAGTGCCAGAGGATTTTTACCTAGTTACTACAAAATTTTTGCTTGAAAATCTCATGCAAAATATATTGATTTTCAGCTTTAAATCTTCGGAGATAATACTCCGATACATTAGTTACTAACCATAAGTTTTTAGATTATTTTAGTGTTCTTAAATATCCAAAATAAATATACTCCAAAGAATGTTACTGATGTTTCAGTGTGTGTTTATCGACATGTTTTTATTTATTTTTTTTTTATTTCTAAATTTTTCAATGTGATTTTTCTTCTGCTGTTTATGTT
>NC_090736.1:119615551-119623051 GCF_036898095.1 Palaemon carinicauda
TATATATATATACAATATATATATATATATATATATATTTATATATATATATATATATATACATATATATATATATATATATATCTATATATATAAATATATATATATATATATATACATATACATATATATATATATATATACATATACATATATATATATATATATATATATTTAGGAATATATATATATATATATATATATGTATATATATATATATACATAAATTATATATATATATATATATATATGTAAATGTATATATATATATATATATATATAAATATATATATATATATATATATATGCATATATATATAACGGATTTTGAGCGAAGCGAAAAATCTATTTTTGGGTGAGATAGCCATGTCGTCCTGATGGAAGTTCCTATAGGGTAGCTTCCTAGGGTATATTACAACTACAGCGATATTCCCAGAGAATTTACCTTAAGGTACCAGAATTCTAACTCCTGGAGCGAGTATCCCTCGTGAAAGGGATATCGCGACATATCAGAGGACGTATTCTAGACACGTCACATGGCAATCTACGACCTGAACAGAGATTCGTCTCGTAGGAGGG
The DNA here is from genome assembly GCF_036898095.1 of Palaemon carinicauda. Classification (NCBI taxonomy): domain Eukaryota; kingdom Metazoa; phylum Arthropoda; class Malacostraca; order Decapoda; family Palaemonidae; genus Palaemon; species Palaemon carinicauda. The sequence goes on from NC_090736.1 coordinate 119,616,131, forward strand.
AGATTGACGAGATACGAATTCGGGAAAGAAAAAGGGGGAGCCGCTCCCAAGGCTTCCCTATCCCCCGATTCGTATGCGTGCCTGGCGCCATCTGTATTCCTTGTAGCGTACACGAGGTGCTACAGATACTGTATGTAGGGAGGGGTCCTACAGCCCTTTCTTAGAAAGGCAAGGGCGGGTCCATCAGGACGACATGGCTATCTCACCCAAAAATAGATTTTTCGCTTTGCTCAAAATCCGTTTTTTGGGCTCAAGCCATGTCGTCCTGATGGAAGTGTACCAGAGCATTACTGTATCTGTGGATTCTCAGAACGTGCCGTACTCCCCGGAGATATTTATTCCCGGTCGACTAGACCTAGAGACCTAAGATGTTACCGTTATACATCTTTTCAACTAACTATAAACTATGTTAGAGCTTCCTGCCCCCTACAGGGAAGAGTCCTACTAGACTCTGGAAAGTCTCGAAGAGTACATATATCTATGTATGAATACCAGGCAAGCTAATATAGTGGTCTCGCCCTATATTAAGTAAAGCATAGTTTGTATAGAACCACTGCGTCAATATATTGACCAGTAATCCGCACAATACTTGTATTGGACAAAGGTTTATATCCGCATAGGAAGAAACTAATAAAACCGCCCTCGTCCCTTTATGGGACGGAGTCCTCCCATTAGGGGACTTACATAAACCAATGCAACATAGCTTGCAAAACAGAACAATTCTATCAGAATTATCCCAGATAAGATACATAGAATTAAAATGCTCAATTATACCAATAAATTGACACAGGTGAAAGAGACGCAAGGTTCTCAAGAACAAGTTTATTGACAGATAATAAACAGACAGGTTAACAACAAATATATATATTTATATAAAAGAGGGTAACCCAAAACTTTAAGCATAAGTATGATAGTAAACAGAACTTGTTTATCTGAAAGAAAAACCATTAAACACCACTTTAATAAGATACCAAGGTATCAAGTCATAAAAAAAACTGTATTACAAATCAATCACATAAGCGTTAGAAACGCTTGGCACACATGTCTGAACTTATGCAAGGTTCACCTTTGAAAGAAGGAACAGTCTATATGGGCACTTGGTGCCCTTATATTAGTTTGTAGTACAGTATGTACCTACACACTCACCCTGGACTTAATCGTCCCAATTAAGACCACTGTTCCTCGCAGAGTTAAACAGTAGGGTTAACTACACGACCCACTGCTACCACAGATCTCTTAAGTTCCTCTACTTGCTTCGCATAGTGGCGAAAGAACACCCTGGAAGACTTCCAGCCCGTGTATGAACGGAGATGTTCAAAATCCATACAATTAAAGAAATTTAGGGATGAGGCAACTTTCCTCGGATCGTGACTTGCGGGTGTACTGTCAGGATCCGCTCTGCGAATAAAATATATCATTTTCGCTCTGAGTTGATTCAGAGATAAATTTTAGCCTGATGTTTCTCCCCTGAATAGTTGACTACCCTTGAAGTCTGAAGTTCTACGAAGATAGACCTTTAGGCATTCTACTGGACATAGAGATGCATCTTCTTTCAGAGGGCAGATTCTCCAGGGACCCCACCTGTTGGTGGGTAACTCATTCTTGGCGAGAAACGTAGGATCCGGAAACAGGTTCAGCTCCCCCCCATCCAGGAACTGAACACGACCTGCCTCTCTCGAGAGGGCTACGATCTCACTAACCCTGGCCCCCGGACGCGAGTGCAAATAGGAGAATAACTTTTTGCGTCAAATCCTTTAACTCACATTCTTCATTGCTCAACAAGGAGGCGAAATGAAGAACTTTGTCTAAAGACCATGAGATGGGCTTTGGAGGTGCTGAAGGTCTGAGCCTAGCGCAGGCTTTCGGAACTTTATTAAAGATCTCGTTACCTTAGTCGATCTGGAAGGCAAATAAAATGGGTCTCATCAAAGCCAATTTACACACTGGAATCGTGTTAGCTGCCAATCCTTGGCCATGGAGGTGGATGAAGAAAGATAAGCACAAATCTATTGAGATCTCCTGCGGATTCTTTGCCTTTACAAAGGCCACCCATTTCCTCCAAGATGACTCATATTGCCTTCTAGTCGATTTGTACTTGTATTCCTCTAGGAAGTCTATGCTGGCTTTCGAAATCCCGAAGCGCTTTCTCACCGCTAGGGCGAGAAAATCATGAGCTGCAGGGTCTGGGTTTTCTGTAATGAAGCGCAGACAGTCGACTTCGGGACTCGCTGGGTCAGAACTGGATGTGGTAGCGGCACGAACTTCATCTGTAGTTCCAACGCCAAGGGGAACCACATACTGTTCGCCCACTTGTGGGCCACTATTGCCGCTACCCCCCATTGAAGGATCTCAGTTTGTTGAGGACCCTCAACAGAAGGTTGTGAGGAGGGAACAGATAAATCCTGGACCATCTGTTCCAGTCGAGGGACATTGCGTCCACTGCTTCCGCTAAGGGGTCCTCGTACGGGGACACGTACAGGGGGCAACTTCTTGTTGTCTTTCGTCGCAAAGAGGTCTATTTGCAGTTCTGGGGACTTGATTCAGAATGAAGGAAAATGATCCTGCGTCTAAGGACCATTCCGACTCTATCGGTGTGAACCTGGATAGAGCGTCCCGCTGTCACATTGCGGACTCCTTGAAGGTGAACTGCCGACAGGTACCACTTCTTCTTTTCCGCCAATCGGAAAATGGCTAACATCACTTGGTTGAGAGGTGGTGACCTCGACCCTTGTCGATTCAAGCATCTCACAACCACCTCGCTGTCTGTCACCAATCTTATGTGGATCGAAGTGACGCGGGGAGACTTTCTTTAAGGTAAGGAGCACTGCCATAGCTTCTAGAAAGTTTATATGAAAGGTCCTGAATAGCTTGGACCAAGTCCCCCTGGACTTTTTTCCCGATGAGAGTGACCCTCCCCATCCCTCCTTTGAGGCGTCTGAGTGAATCGTCATCGACGGGGGAGGTGGCTGAAGAAGAACCGACTTCTTTAGATGTCTGGCTTGGGACCAAGGTCTGAGAAGAGTACGTAGCCGAGGCGGCACTGGTCTTCTCAGGTCTCTTCGCGCGTTTGATGCATACCTTCTCCAAACTCCGGTTGCATCCTTTAGCTGTGCTCTTAGCACTGGGTCTGTCACTGAAGCAAACTGGAGAGAGCCTAGTACCCTCTCCTGTTCGCGTCTTGATATCCTTTCGGAATCTAGAAGTCTCTTGACAGAGCCCGCCTATCTCCTTCCTTTTCTTCATTGGGATGGAGAAACTGTGTGACAAAAGGTCCCAGTGGATTCCCAGCCACTGGAACTTTTGGGATGGAGAAAGTCGAGACTTTTTCTTGTTGATCTGAAGCCTAGGTACTCTAGGAACTGGATCACCTGACTGGAAGCTTGCAAGCATTCGGTCTCGGATGCTGCCCACACCAGCCAGTCGTCCAGGTAGGCTACTACCTGAATTCCCTTTAGGCGTAATTGTTTGAGAGCTGCGCTCGCAAGCTTCGTGAAAATCCTTGGGGCTATGTTTAGCCCGAATGGCATGGCTCTCAAGGCGTACAGTTTCCGTTGTAGCCTGAACCCTAGGTAGGGGGAGAGTCGACGGCTGATTGGAATGTGCCAATAGGCGTCTGACAAGTCTATAGAGACTGAGTATGCCCTCTTGGGCAGTAAGGTCCTTATGTGTTGCAGTGTTAGCATCTTGAATTTTGCAATTCACTATGAACTTGTTGAGTGGTGACAAGTCCAGAATGACTCTGAGCTTTTCCGAGTCTTTCTTGGGAACACAAAACAGCCTCCCTTGGAATTTGATGGACTTCACCTTTCGGATCACATTTTTCTCCAACAGTTCTTGAACGTACTCCTCCAAAATGGGGGTGGAGTGTTGGAAAAACCGAAGGCATGGGGTGGAGTGCTGTACCAGCTCCAACCCAGTCCATTCTTGAGTAGGATTTGGGGCCAGGGATCGAAGGTCCAGCGATCCCAAAATTTCATCAGTCTCCCTCCTACCGGTATCATTTCACTTGGACTGCCGTCCTGAGGTCTTGCCTCCCTGACCACGACCACCTCTGAATCCCCTTCCCCTTGAGGGGCGCCTAGACGAGCCTCTGGCTGCTCCTCTAGGTTTTGCACGAAAGGAAGAAGACTGTCCTTCGAACGTTGGGGCGAATGTGGTTGACTGACCTGGCACAGCCTGGGGTACCCACTGAAAGGCAGTCGGGGTTTGTGCCACCATCTGGGGCACTGGAGGCAAAGGCAATTGCAGTTGCTGTTGCTGTCTATAAGGCTTGGCTGGCCGAAATGGTAGCCTAGTCTTCATATTCTTCCTCTTTGGTTGAGGACCCTCATCCGGGGAAGATTTTCTTTTGATAGCCCGGCCCCACTTCTGGAGAAGGTTTCTATTCTCCACGGCTGCCTTATCAACAACCTCTTTGACCACATCGGTAGGGAAAAGGTCTTTTCCCCAAATGTTGGAGGAGATTAACTTCCTTGGCTCGTGTCTCACCGAAGCCACGGTGAACACGAACTCCCTGCAAGCTCTCCTTGCCTTGAAGAAGCTATAAAGGTCCTTCGTCACTGTGGCTAGGTGAGACTTAGCCACTACCATGAACATTTCATGGACCTTGGGGTCACTTGCCATCGTCTCGAGAGTAGTCTGATGAGACATTGAGGCAGCCAGTCTTTCTTTTGTCTCGAACTCTCTTCGTAAAAGAGATTCGGACAGCTTGGGGAGGTCCTCGCCGAATTGCCGTCCGGCAATATCAGCCTCCAACTTTCCCACTGAGAATGTCAGATGGACATCCTTCCAGTCTTTGTGGTCCATAGGTAGAGCCAGCGACAAGGGTTTACACTCCTCCAGGGAGGGGCAAGGCTTGCCGGCCTCGACTGCCTTTAGGACAGCCGCAAACCCTTTCTGTAAAAAGGGGAAGGCTCTATCAGGAGAGGACACAAACGAAGGGAGCTTCTTGCTCAATGCAGCTACCTTCGAATTCGAGAAGCCCCTCTCTTTCATCGAGGATGAAAGTAGGGCTTGAGCCTTAGCGTGGTCCAAAATAATGACCTCCTTCGGCTCTGTCTCCTCCCTTGAAGCTGGTTCTTTTCTCAGCCGGACATAGCAGTCCGGATATGATGCCTTGCTGGGCCAGAATTCTACCTCCTCTAGGGGAACTGAACCCAGCTTATCCGAGATGACGATCTTTCCAGTCGTCATCGGCATGTGCTCAGCATACCTCCATGGGTTAGCATCTGAGCATATGGGAAGGTCTTTCACATTGAGCCTTTTCCGGGGCCCATGTGATTCTGCCAGGGACTGCATACTCAGTTCCATTGCAGCCGCCTTCTCCTGATTCTCCTTCTGCATTTGTTGGATCATTCCAACAATCGAAGAGAGGGCCTGTCCCAGTTCTACTGGGAGACCAGCCGATGTTGAGGGGATAGGCTCCGGCATCTGAACCGGAGTACCCGACACCTCGTCGACCTCATCCTCTACGACATCCGGGGTTTGAACTTGATCCTGGCCTTCTGCCAGAGGGTCTTCTTCCAAACGTTCGTCCAGGTCAGACATCCTGTCACACAACTGGATGTCTTGCATCGCATCTGCGACTTCCTCGTCCACCTGGACTTCATCTTGAGGGATCTCCTCTTGAGGCTGGGGAATCACTGCTTCAGCTGATGCCTGGGGAAAAAGATACGCCCTCATCTTCTCACTTGGAAGATAAGGGCCAGAGGTGTTCTTCTTGAAGCCCCTTACCCAAGTACGAAGCTTTTCCCTAGCTATATCCCTTGATTCCGCCGTTCTAGGGGAATCAAAAGCCTCAGTAATTAGGTTAGTGCATACAGTACATACCTGAGGGTCCCAATACTGGAGATCATCCTTGGAGACAGCGCATGCTGCGTGTCTCCTACAACACTCATGTCCGCAGAGGTTCTTGCTGCGGACATTGCAGAAAACATTTCCGCACTTCGGAGGGTCCTCCTGTAAAGAGAAGAAATTTCCATGAGTATCAAGTGAACTATGTATCACTGGATATGCATAGTATATCATAACAATTCATAAAGGAAAGACACACACTTGTGTTTCCCTCACAACCCATTGTTGCAGCCTTCCAGATAATAAAATCAAAATGGTTTATCTCTACTAGAGTAACCAATGCAAGGTTTCCAGAGGAAACAGGTGGAGCTCACCTAGGCAATGATTTTAAAATCCTGGATAATAGACGGGGAAGAACTCTGCTTCCTGTCTGAGGGCAACAGCAAAGGGCTGTGCAAGAAAACACAATAGTGTTAGAAGATACAGTGCTGTACCTAAACTTTTACTATAGTTTTCTTCTTACTGTATATGCTATACAGAAGAATACTAGTACAGTATAGGAGGATGTGTGCCGGCCTGCCTTTGCCGGCCGGCACACACCACAATTAGCTTTAAAGTATACTACTTAACAGCTATAGGGCGGCAGCCCTCTGGTTCAAATGCCTGTGCCGGCGGCAGCAGCTGCCGGCCAGCAACAGCCAGTGTTGGCCGGCAATGATTGCCGGCCAGCAACTACACAAGGTAGTACCCAGCTGCCGGCCACACTCTTGGTGACCGGCAGACAAGGACTGACATAAGCCGGCCGGCAAAGGTACAAAACCGATGCCAGCCGGCAGCAAAAGAACTAGAAGACTACACCTGCCCGGCTGCCGGCCTCATAGGCCGGCAGCCGGGACAGGTACAGCACTAGAAGAAAATAGAATGGATGCCGGGATAAGAGTGTACACAACCCCCCAAGCCCGGCAACCGAAAGAGTGCATATAAGGAAGGGGAGAAACTTAATTCAGGCTTCCTTGACCAATGCCGTCCGGCTCTGTCGGCAGGCATGGATGAGGGACCAAGAGAGGTCCGGGCAGCACTCGAAAACATAAGACCCTTGCCGTCCAGCATCTGTGCCGGCCGGCAATG
>NC_090736.1:119628051-119638051 GCF_036898095.1 Palaemon carinicauda
CAAACTATATATTTTTACGACAAATGATGTAATTTTTATGCCTCTGTAATTACTGCAATCAGTTAGGTCTCCGTCTTTAACCATTTTCACCAATACTCCTAATTCCCATTTATCAGGTTTTGCATCTCTATGCCACATTCCACCAAATAATCTTATGAGTATTTAGGGGGTCACTTCATTTTCGGCCAGTATCATCTCAGCAGTTATTCCATCATATCCAGGGGCTTTACATCTCCTGACTTTTTTAATGATAGCTTTGACTTCAAACACACTGAATCCATTCATGGGCACATCAAGGTCTTCATCAACTTCAGGTATATCAATCATATTATACCCTTCATATCTCCTATTTATGACCTCACATAAGTATTCCATCCAACGTTGCCTGTCCCCATCTTCTGTTGTTATAACCAACCCATCGCACTTTTTTTTTATGGGAATATGATTCTTCTTCGTCCTCGTAGAGACTCCATGATAATTCTTTGAGCAATTCCTACACCATAACCACTCCCTGAATTTATAGCTTTTTCATCCTTAGCTGCTTTCCGGTCTAAATACTCTATCCACTCATTACAACCGATTCTTTTGTCTCTGTCTCATGACTTTTTTAATGATAGCTTCGACTTCAAACACACTGAATTCATTCATGGGCATATCAAGGTCTTCATAAAATTCAGGTATGTCAATCATATTATACCCTTCATATCTCCTATTTATGACCTCACATAAGTATTCCATCCAACGTTGCCTGTCCCCATCTTCCGTTGCTATAACTGACCCATCGGACTTTTTTATGGGAATATGCTTCTTCTTCGTCCTCGTAGAGACTCCATGATAATTCTTTGAGCAATTCCTACACCACAGCCACTCCCTGAATTTATATCTTTTTCATCCTTAGCTGCTTTCCGGTCTAAATACTCTATCCACTCATTACAACCGATTCTTTTGTCTCTGTCTCGTTTTTATAGTACCCCACGTATCATTTGATAGCAAGGTCTTTCTCCTTGTAATTACATGTCCCAAAACTTCACTACTAACTGACTGGTACATGATGTTTATATCGAACCATTCTTCATAAATTATCTGTTCTTCATCCCTTAAAGTCTCTAAAACTTGGAACAGGGATCCAGTAGGTGCTTACATGAAAGGATGAAAATTAAAATTTATCAACAAGAGATGGAGGTGGAGTAATGAAAATGACAGAGGATTTCTATATAATGCTATACAAAAGTGACATAAAGGATAACTACACCAATAGAAATAATGAAACACATGATCGGCAACAAACGTAACAGTAGTACAGAAAGCATTAGAAGGCATAAAAAGAGCCAAAGCAGCAGGAGAAGATAGCTTGTCAATTGATTTGATAATAGATGGAGGATATTCCATAATAGTAAATTTCATTGAACTGTACACCAAATGTTTACACCAATACTCTATACCTAAAGCATCTAGAAAAACAACGATATTATCATGGTAATTAACAAAGAAAAGAAAAACGAAATGCCTGAAAAACTACTGCCAAAAAAATTTACTCTCTGAAATATATAAACATTTATGAAGATCACATAAGGTAGAATAAGAAGACTACTAGACTTTAGTCAACCAAGAGAGTAGGCAGACTTAGGGAGAAAGTATTCAACAACTGACCTTATTCATATATTCGGCCAGCTAATGTAGTATTAGAAACCACTCTCCATTACATTTTTACCGAGATAATAAAAAAACAGAACCAAAAGTTTTATCAGAGTCTACAAAGGTCATGTATAGTGGTTTCTGATACTATATACATACACACTCACACACACACACACACACACACACATATATATATATATATATATATAGATATATATATATATATATATATATATAAATAAATAAATATATATATATATATATATATAAATAAATAAATAAATATATATATATATATATATATATATCTTATATATATGTATATATATATGTATTTATATATGTATATATATATATATATATATGTATATATATACATATATATATATATATATATATGTATTTATTTATTTATATATATATATATATATATATATAGATATATATCTATATATATAGATATATATATATGTGTGTGCGTGTATATATATATATATATATATATATATCTACGAAGCTGGTCCACTGTATAGTAAACACAATCTTTTTTTGTTTTCATTTTTTATATATCATTTGTGCATTGAAGAGATGATACCCAGACCTTAGAATGAGATTCTCTTGTGTAGATTTAAGATTTATATGTAAATTAAGTTAAACCTTCATGACTAATTTCATTGTATTCTTTATTCAATTTAGTATTTGTGAATATACGTTATTTTTAAGATTTAGCTATTTACTTCACGTATGTTTGTTACGAAATCTTACGTAATCTAGTTGAGAGTGTTGTGGGATTCGTGCAAAATGTGAACAAGAGCTTAGGTAATGTTCTTTTATATTTCTTGAGGTATTGCGTCATGTTTGAGAGAGAGAAAGAACAGTTAGTTTGCTTTGTAAATTTCTCTACCACATGCTTAAAAAACGTTGTAAAGAACCTAGTGGTAGGATGTTATCTTTTTTTTTTCTTTTTTACCTCGTGGACAAAGGGTGGGCGGAGCTAGCAGCCTGAAAGAGCAATCTGGTGTGGTGTGAGTACAGCGTTAGGAGAGCGATACTTGGTAACTCTTAATGCCGTGCTCAGCCCGGATGCTTCCAGACCTCATTATTGGAAGATTCTGGAAATAATATCTGAGTTTTAAATAAAAGGAAAAAATAGGTTTCCAGTTCAGATAGAGAGAGATTAGCAGCCTTAAGATATACAGTACATCTACTCACCTCTCTCACACTCACACGTAACCCAGTGTATTGTTGTTGAAATTGTACAATATGTTTAGTGTGTCCTCACCAAAGTACCTCAGATTAAATTGTGTGTCGATAGGATACATAACACAAAATGATGATTTTGAAATCATTGCATTATGGTGAGTGTTAGTATTGTATAAAGCTTTTATAGTTGGCCCTGTAGGAAGATAAGAGATTCGTATTTTGGTCTGGTTATCCATTTTTCATTAAATGTCAAGGTTGAACATCGTATTATTCAAATTTAATTTCAAGCTTTTGTATAATTTATGCTAGATTATTTCTTTGCTTAGTCGAAGGTTTATCAAGATATGTTAGTTCACGTCAAATTAATATATAATTTTCACATCGTAACATGTTTGTCTCAATCTAAGTTTTGTTCAGACTTATTTTTTTCCAGCAACTTATTTGGATCTTATGTAAATTGTCAAAGAATTTTAATTTGTATAGAATATATATATGTTTTTTAAATACAGTATTATTCAAATCTTTTTTCAGTATCCGATTCAGCTCGTTTGCTGTTAAAAAATCACGGTTAATTTCAAATATTACTTAAGAGTAATTACCCAGTTTAGTTTTGAGCGTATTTATAAGACATTTGGATATTCGCTGTTTAATATATTGCTGCCTGAGAGTTATCTAAATGTCTCAGAATTCATGTATTAATGTTTCAAAATGTAGCAGTTTTAATGTTAAAGCAAACAAGTGACTTTGGAATTCAAGTGGTTGATTAACTAGCTGATTGTAATATATATATTATGTGTTTGGTTCCCAGTCACGAGCCGTAGGATAATATATTTTTAGTGCCTAGATCATAGAGCCTTAATCGTATAATATATATATATATATATATATATATAGATATAATATAAACAGTTTTATTTCTCCAATAATGATGCTCTTCTTAAAATAAAATTCTATTTTCAGTATTAAATTTATATTAATCTTTATGCACTTTTATTTTCTTTTATATTTGCTCGTAATAATTATTAATCAATTCCAAATTTCTTATTCAAATAGTTTTATTTCACACAATACTGATTTCCATTTTAATACTTCAAAACTAAAATAGATATGAATAATCTTAGGTATATTACTATCATAGTTAACTACTATTTTCTTTTTTTTTTTGAATCATGTAATTTTTTCTTGTTTTATTTTTCCAAACGAAATGGTAGAAGAACACGTGCCTCTTCCTTTTCCAATCTTTTTCAGAAATATCCTGTATAAGATTCAAATATTCGAGGAGTGGTAATGAGCATCTCAGAGTGTGGGAGACAGGGCTTTTGGAATATGAATTCATAGAGATTTAGTTGGTGGTATTTTTTTTTTTTTTTTTTTTGGGGGGGGGGGTACATTAAGGGTCATTTTTCTATCTTTTTCCTTATTTCCTCTTTTCACTAGGCTATTTTTCCCGTAGGAGCACTTGGGCTTATATCATATTTCCATTTAAACTAGGGTTGTAGATTAAATAATAATAATAATAATAATAATAATAATAATAATAATAATAATAATAATAATAATAATAATAATATAGATATCAGGGGAGCTCATGTTACAAATTCAAAAGAATAGATGTTAAGCGCCCTTGAAAAGAACATATTACACGAAATACTCATCATTATATACACTGATATTCAAGATGACATTAGATTCTATCTTCTTTAAATTATTGCTGGTTCATATAATTGTTCTAATTTACGCGTTTACTCAGTGCTTTATTTTAAGAAATGAGTTATTTTATTACATAAATTTAATTATGTATTCAACACTATATTTTCTTCTTTTGCATTGTGTGACTATTGATAATAGAAAAGATCATTATTCATTATAGTCTGTGAATATGGTAGTAGTCTTCATTATAAAGATAAAATTAATTATTATACTCCATTTTCTAAAAGGTTATGGTTGTCTCTGTGGTAACGCACCATTCATGGAGGTTACCACATAGTCCACCAAGCTGGGGTATGAGTCCCACTTAAACGCGGAAGTTTCTTTTGTTGTTTTAACCTCATCATCCTTGTGAGCTAAGGATAGGGGGGTTTAGAGGAACCTAATGGTATATCTGCTGAGTCATCAGCAGGCATTGCCTGACCCTTCTTTGTTACAGCTGAGGTTGAGAAGGGGCTTAGGCGATGATCATAAGTATATGTGGTCTGTCCTGCTTGATAGGACAATTTCACTGTCCCCTGCCTCTGCCATTCGTGATCGGCATTTAAACCTTTATGATATCCTTAATAAAAGAGCTAATGAGGAGTGCTATTCTTCAGTCCAAGTTCTTATTGTATTCCTCTTTTGACGTATAGTTACTTATTCAAAACTATTTTATAACATCGCAGATATTGTAAGTAATGTTTGCCAAGGAAGATTATTAATTTTTTTTAATGTGCTCGTCTTTTATGTCTTTCAATATAGCTATACATTTATTGGATCAGTATCCTTTTTCGGCCTCATAAATCCTGAAAACAATAAAAGTGAAGTTTGGTGTCATTTTCCTGGGTTCGTCTGTTTATCAGCATTGGTAGTGTTGTGAAAGCAAATATTTTTGCAAAAGATAAATGTAGCATGAATGTTGACTTTTAAAGGTCATAACAGGTAGCATTTTCATACTCCATTACGCTCTTCTTTTATTTTTCACAGACAATTTTCTAAATATCTTCCTCCTATTCAAAGACCCCTTTTCATTCAGAGAAATTACATTTGCTTTTGATTTAGGGATGATTTTACACTGTTGAATATTCATTATATTGATATCTTAGTGCACTAAGCAATTATTTGCTAAAGTATAATTATGTCTAAATATCTTATAATATGTTTCATACATACACGTGTCATATATACTTTTACGATTAGAATTCATGCACCATTCTATGCACTACCTTTTCTTATGCTTAATTATAACTTGGAAAGTAGCATTTTGCTTTTTACATCAACTCAAACAATATAGTTTCATACTTTTTAAAACAATAACCATTTTCTCTTTGAGGATCTTTTCTATTTGTCGGTCGGCACTAATTCTTATCCAAATTTTTTATCAGTAATACAGCTTTTAATGCTGAATACGAATATGACATTTATTTTCACGAGAAATGAAAGATAGCTGTAAAAAAAGAGGATTTATTGTGCACTACTTTTCAACACGCATTAATCAAGCAATAGTAAATAACGGGCGTAACAATACAGTCAGTCATGTTTGAAATAACCGTGGTAAGTTTGAGATAACAGTGGACGTGATGAATATTAACTACAACTTATAGTGGTTGTTTACCAAAATTTTAACCGAAGAAGATGCAGTTAAATTTCTTCAGAGATTCAATATAATAGATAATGAGAAACTGTGTAAAAAGAAACATCAAATGATAATTAAAAAGACAAATGAAAGTGTAAGGTGGATTTCTTACAAGAGAGATTGTCGTGAGAAAGTTTCAGTAAGAAAAAACACTTGGCTTGATGTCAGTTCCATTCCATCAAAAAAAGTCATCCTCTTCATTTATTCATGGGCAAATGAGTATTCCAGCATTAAATTTTGTGAGGACGAATTTAAGATAAGTCACGCTACTACAGTTGATTTCAACAATTACTTAAGAGAAGTAAGTTAACCTAACCTAACCCAACTAACGTAACCTAACCTAACCTGACCAACCTAACCTAACCTAACCTAACCTGACCAACCTAACCTAACCTAACGTAACCTCCTAACCATTATATCCTAAACAGGGGGGCGAACCCTCATTGAAATAAAAAATATTACTTAATCTTAATCAAACTAACCTAACCTAATCAACCTAATCTAACCTAACCTAACTTAACATAACTTACCTAACAGTGATTATCTTTACATTATCCCTAATCTTTTCAGGTATGTGTGTCATCTCTACTACGCCTATCGGGGGACAGGGCATGACAGTTGAAATTGACTAGACTTGTTTCAGCAAAAGAAAATATGAAAAAGTAAGACTGCTGCCATAACAATGGGTATTCGATGGTATTTGTAAGGAAAAAAGAAAGTCTTTTTGTATGCCGTTGAAAAAAGGGACGATTAAACTCTTTTGGCCTGTTTAAAAATATATATATATATATATATATATATATATATAAAGCCAGGCAGTAAAATAATAAGTGACAAATGGACTGCTTAAAAAACATAGAGAAACTAGAAGGCCACAACTATATGCAGAAAATTTTGTGGATCCAATCAGTGGAGCGCACACGAAAGACATCGAGAGTGCATAGCACTCCCTAAAACATAGAAATAAAAGACACTGCGGTACTCACCGTCAAATGCTTGATTCATATCTGTGTGAATATATGTGGAGAAAGCGAAATAGAAATGAAGATATGTTGAAAAAAATATTATTGGACATATCTCAGTTCCATGGTCAATGAATTTTGTATTTGAATATTTTACTTTCCTCATATTAAATTTGCCTATTTTGCAACTGTTTTTCATTTCTCGAAAAAATTAATGTCATGTTCATATTTTGTACCAAAAACTGTACTAATGATAAAAATTTGGTTAGAAATTAGTAGCAACCACCAAACAGAAAAAACCTTCTTTGGTATTATTATCATATATAAACTTATTTTTTATGTATATATTTTTTCTATTTTTAGAGGTAAAGGCTATTGAAGACTGAACAGGTAGACCTATAGGTTACTCCATACATCCATCCACAGCTCACTAATGTGATGGCTGGGTTGCACATACTATAAGAAACAATAGAACTTGAGCTGGTCTCGAACCTCTGCCCAGCAGCATGCCAGACTGGGACATATTCAATAGGCTACCAAAACGATTGAAGAGTTATTATTATTATTATTATTATTATTATTATTATTATTATTATTATTATTATTATTATTATTATCATCTAAGATGTAACCCTAGTTGGAAAAAAAGAAAAATAACCCATTGAGGATATGAAACAAAAATATTTGGATTACCTACAAGAGAAGCACTGAACATTTTAAATCAAATATATCAAGAACAGTAACATTCACAATAGATCTTTCATAAATAAAATATCAAACTTAAAAATAAGGAAAAGTTGAAAACAAATCAGAGAGAAAAGTGTGCCCGTGTTTACCCTCAAGCAAGAGAACAGTGGAAGATCATGGTACAGAGACTATGGCATTACACAGGACAGGAAAACATAATACAGATTTTGTAGTACCCTTCTCCCAGAGGAGCTGCTTACCCTAGCTAAAGAGTGTCTTCTACCTCTAACAAGAGGAGAGTAGCCACTGAACAATTACAGTGCAGTTTTTAATACACTGAGCAAAGACCAATTGTTTGGTAACCTTAGTGCTGTCAAGCGTATAGAATTAATTACCACGTAGATAGAATTTTTAGCAGAAACGTCTGCAATATTACTTTAACGTGAAACTTTTAATGACCCACTATGCCAAAGACAATTGCACTAGGTCTTCCATTTGCTTTTACCTGTATACTATCGTGAGATAACTAGGAAAACTACACATGGTCCGTGAAACGGATGATCATAATAAAATGAAAAGGAATTATTCCCAATATAAAGAATTGGTATAATATATATGATTTAGTCCATTATAATTCAATTTTAATGGATAATGAATAGAAACCTAAATTTATTTCAAAGCTTTTGGGGAAGTTAATAGTGGTTATTCTAATTTTCATCAAAATATATTCAACAAGAAAAAAGAAAGCAGTAATATCCGCTACTGCTCCTGATATATCACATTATACGATACACTATAGCCGCACAAAAATGATAGAGTATGGAACCAGAAATAGTAGGAATATTGAAAATGATAATTATATCTTGTTATTTCAATGTGTGTAAAAATCAAACACAAATTGCTCTTTGTACAGATGATCAATATTGAATATATATATATATATATATATATATATATATATATATAATATATATATATATATATATATATATATATATATATATATATATATATATATATATATATATATATATATATATATCTTCTTCGACTAAAGCTTTTCCCGCTAAGCAGGGTCGCTATTTCTAGAGAGCTGTTTCCAAGTTCTATCTCCGATGTCCTCCATTGTGAGATCTTTCTCCTCCATATCTGCTGTTACACACTCCATCCACCTCCTCTTTGGTCTCCCCCTCCTCCTCCTACCTGGAACATCCATATCCAGCATCCTCTTCCCAACATACTCCTAGTCTCTCCTCATTATGTGCCCAAACCAGTGTAGTCTCTTTTCTTGGATTTTCTTTGACACCTCTGTAACCTTTGTTGTTCCCCTTACCAAGTAATTCCTAACCTTATCTAGTTTCGTGATTCCAGCCATCCATCTTAGCATTCTCATCTCTGCAACATTCATTTTCTTCTCAAAGATATTTTTCATGGGCCAGGTCTCTGCACCAAACGTCATGGCAGGTCTCACTACAGTTTTATGTACCTTTCCCTTTAACTTAAGTTTATCCTCCGATCACACAACACTCCCGCCACTCTTCTCCAGTTAATCCAGCTTGAATTCTACTGTTCACTTCCGTTTGGAGTTCTGATGTTTCTCCCACATATGACCGTGGGTACAAACATTTTTCTGTCCTTTTTACTATTTCACCCAGCAAATGTTTATCATTTAATTGGTTCTGCGGGTTGCTACACATATACTCTGTTTCTGTTCTACTGATCTTTAGCCCTCTGCTCTCCAATTCCTCTCTCCATCTTTCCAGCTTCCCCTCCAATTCTTTTCAGGTTTCATCACACAGAACTATATCATCTGCAAACAGCATGGCCCATGGTGAGTACTCCCTCACTCTTTCAGTAATTGCATCAATTACTATATTAAACGAATAGTGGCTTAAAGACGACCATTGCTGTAAACCAACGTCTCGGTAAAACCAACACTCGTTCTTATTATGTGCCTGCTCCTTCATACATATCTCTAATCAGTCAAACATATTTCTCTGTTGTTCCCCTCTCTCTCAAACATCACAAGATCTCCCGCCTTGGAACTCTATCATAAGCCTTCTCAAAGTAAATAAAAACTACATGTAATTCTTTTTGGCCTTCTTTATATTTTTCCATCAACTGCCTTAGTGCAAACATTGCATCCGGTGTGCTTCTGCCTGGTATAAATCCAAACTGCTCTTCT
>NC_090736.1:119648051-119650460 GCF_036898095.1 Palaemon carinicauda
GTTGGTTGGGGTGCGAGTAAGTGGTGGATGATGGTTGGCTGTGTTGCCGCTCCGGCTCGTCACTGGGTAGGCGAGTGTGTCCTACGGCATTCATAGGCGTGTGTGTCCTACGGCATTCATAGGCGAGTGTGTCCTACGGCATTCATAGGCATGTGTGTCCTACGGCATTCATAGGCCTACGGCATTCATAGGCAAGTATATCCTACGGCATTCATAGGCCTACGGCGTTCATAGGCGTGTATGTCCTACGGCATTCATAGGCGTGTATGTCCTATAGAATTCACGTCAGCTTCGGTTGAAGTTGTATAGGTGTCCTCTTCGTCACGAGTGGAGGCGTCGATGGAGGTTTTGAAGGTCATGAAGTGGCTGTCCATAAGGGCACAAAGTAGGTTCACCTCACGAAGAGAGCTGTCTGCGGCAGGTTGCAGGCGAGTGATACTGTTCATTTTCCCGAGGGTGAGCGAAGCCCTTTGGTCCCCCAATGGTTGTTGAGAGAGCTGAAAAGGCGTTGCTATACGGGCGGCTGGCGACGGCGAGTACTGCTGCAGAAGGTATGCGTTGACGGCGTCATAGTAACGGTGAGAGGCGGGGGGGGGTGGGGGAGGCGGAAGGAGCCAGTCACTCCGAGGTCACCAATGTGACGGGCCGAGAGAGGAGTTGTGAGTCAAAGGCAGATTGGAAACGACTGAGTTATATATTAAAGAACACTCTTCTTTATATACAAAACCTCAAGGCAACAGGCCATAACATGTTCGAGAGACAGACAATGTTCAGAGCAAAACAGCAGACATGAATTTTCATGTTCGTTTGAGTGCGAGGGAAGAGCGAAGATACAAGCATATTATATACAAAAGTAATTATGTACAATTGTGTGACACACGGTTGGTACAATATACATATATATAAGTATATGTGTGTACATATATATATATATATATATACACACACACACATATATATATATATATATATCACCAGGTTTCGTTGCCCGGGTAACGACTGTTTCTCTTAGATATGATAAAACTTTCTGTCACATCCCTACGATATTTTCCTTTGAAAGAAATTCAGCTTTTTTTTTGTTTAAACCATAAGTAAGCCAAACAATTAAAATTTTGTGAACATTCTTTTACTTAACTTAGAGAGAGAGAGAGAGAGAGAGAGAGAGAGAGAGAGAGAGAGAATATTTAGGTATTCTATTCTTAATATTGGGGATGGTATTTCAAAGAAGAATTTAAAATTTAGCGTCTCTTACCAACATTATAACCATTGATTCTCGGGGAAATGTGATTATGTTGGACTTAGGCCTACCTGAGACATGGCTCAAGGGATAAATAATAATAATAATAATAATAATAATAATAATAATAATAATGATAATAATAATAATAATAATAATAATAATAATATCGTGGTAGGAGACCCTCTTTTAGGCAGGTTGAGTTAAAAGTAATGGCTGCATCGGCAGAGTTTATTTTCTTATCCAATTTTTCTATTTTCCGGATAATTCTCTTCTCTAGAGCGCTACAATCAGCCAGCAGACTTGAAAAATTCATCAGTCGGGTGAATGACAAAATCGGGAAGACTTTTCAAGTATATTCTCACAAAATACAAGTAAAACTTTGGTACAGAATAGTAAAAACTACGACGCGTTTCGAGGATAAGTCCTTCCTCATCTTCTGGTAGAGAGTGAGTTGGATGCTGCAGTCGGGTGGTATTTATACCCAGGATCAGGATTAAAAGTGAAAGGGCTGGAATTTTCATCGGTTTTCATTGGTTGATCGGAGCTGATATGATATGGTGTCTGGTGTACGATGATCTCGGCCGGGAATACCAGTCTGTGACGTCATCGGGGGACCTGAGTTTTGATTGGCTGAGGTGCGCTCTGAGCCAGCCAGGCTGCTCTCCCGCTCAGAAAAGTGTCCCACGTGGCTGAGATCATGTCCTACTTCGGCGTCAAAATTCGGGGTATTTTCGTGGTTGGTAGTGTCTTCATTAGGTCCTCCTTGATGGGGGTTTCTTGATGTATCAATACGACGGCTTGACGGTAACAAAAACATCTCTTGGGTCGTATTAAGGGTGGGTTTATCTCGCTGTATCAGTAGAGCTTCTAGGATGCGTAGACGTCGACTATCTGGGGCGCTACCGATAATCTTGGTGTTACTGACGATATCAGCTCGACAAATAGGGGTGTTATGTCTTTGTAGGGCATGATTCTTTATAGCCCCTTGCTGTACGTGGCAAGAAATTCTCTTGGAAAGACGCATAGTTGTCATGCCAATATAATTTCCGGGACAACCACGGATAGGGCATTGATATGCATAGACAACATTCGTCTTCTTTAAGAAATCCTGCTCTGGGGGCGCTGGGTTATTCCTCATAATAAGGCTTTTCGTCTTGGCCGTTTGGTAA
>NC_090736.1:119650960-119653460 GCF_036898095.1 Palaemon carinicauda
CCTGATCAAATTGTGCGGTATAAATTTATATCACCTTATTTCAGAATGATTGGAGTTAATCAGTCATATTCAGAAGTCAAAATTACGGCACTCCAACTCCCCGTATATCAGAAAAAAAAATATTGTAACTCGGGTGACAATATTTAAAGACATGAATTAAAACAAAATAAATGAAAAAGATATATTGCTCTGCATCATGGAAATGCGCTAACATATACAACATCGTCATGCAATATAAAATCACTGTTTGGAAGTTGCAACTCATCAATAAGTGTCCTCAGTGAAGATCACGCAATCAATGGAGAATCTGAACGAGCCTTTAGCTGCTAAAGGTAATTCAGACCTTTGGGGAAGAGATATTCAGGAAATACTTCATGTTTCAGATCGAATCACTAATCAGCAGAAGTACATATCATCCTATCAACAATTCGTGATACATGTACTAGACGAATTATGCGATATAGACCTACTGTAGAGATTTTATGTAATTCATTAAGTCATACCATAAAAAAGAATTAAATTTTTCAACTAATATGATTTGAAATATTTTGCAATGATAGTACAGCATTTGTATTATAAAGGATATGGCACTTTGATTAAAAGTTGAAACGATAACTTCAATAATAGTGATAATAACTATGTTAAATATGATTATTTTAATATTGGTACAAAAAGATTAATTTCCCTTTCTCGAATACAATCCTGTGGCTCTGAAAATAAGAAGACCAATAAAATCAAACTAGAATATAATAAATGAAGAGATCCACAGTACTGAAAAAAGCATATTTATATTTAGATCAATGGAACAATTCACCAAGTTACCGTTAGCGAAACTAGGCAATGATAACCAATTATTGATTTTGCTAAAAACAAATTTGAGTCGATAAACAGAGTATTAAATAGCCTTTAGTGTTTTAATTACTTTTGTAATCGGGATAGACTTTTACAGTCAGAATAGTGACCATTAGAGTGCTTTCTGGAGACTAATTGCTGATTAAAATGACCATTATTGTTAGAGCATCATATTTATAAAGGTCAGATAAGATGTTCGTACTAAAATAATTCCGATGACACCGGTATGTATGTAAGTATATATGTGTGTATATATGTAAGTGTTTCTATGTGCCGTCTAGGTAAGCAAAGTAATCAGTGCTTATCCTGAATAGATGATATCAGTAGGCAAATCTTCCTTCTGTGTAAAAATATCCACCTAAGCCAATGAAGTTATGGAGGTTACTCTGCTTATTGTATGTAAAATATATATTTTTGTTTATAGATTAGAGAGACATAACTTGTCCCTACCTTTCAGTCTCAAAATGAAAACTTACATCATCGGGGTAACTCAAACACATGCTGTTTACATCTCTTCATCACCGTAATCTTTAAGTGTTATATAGGCAATAATGAATCTGCCTTCAAGCCACTCTCTGCGCATCTTCCAGTTGAGTAAGGCTGCATGCTTGGTTAGCGTATTGATTTTCTTCTTCTGTTACTTAGTTTCCATAATTTACTTTTTTTCTCCTTCCAGCCAATAGATAGTGCATATCTTGGAACTATCTCAAAACCAACTTTCAAGAAAAAAAAAGAAAAAAAATATGGAAGACCAAAGGCTAAATTTAAGGGCCTAAAACATCAGAAAGGAACAGAAATTATCAGAACATTCCAATATGCTTAGTACAGGAAGAAAGAGTGATTTTCTGGCTGTGCTACAAAGAAAAGTCTTCTATTGGGTCCCATATTTGCTATTTGGTTTATCTAGTGAAGGTGTGTTGGTAAAAAAAAAATACTGTAAAAACTATTATTTCCCCACAGCTGAGAGATCAGGTGCACCTTTTGGAAGCCAACATCATTAAAAACATTTAGATCCATACGAGTTGACTTGCTCTTAGATAAACAGAAGTCTATCAGCATTGGAATACAGAAGAGAAGAAAAGGCCAGGAGAACAGACATATGTTAAAGAAAATATTTCTGCTATTTGATTTTTGATTGAACAAGATACCTGCTTTTCAAGGAGAAAATAAACTGAAAATATGGCTAAATCCTGAAAACTATTTTGAGTTATTGAACTATAATGTAAGATTTTGTAAGAAAATAGTAAAGAATTTACAGAATTCGTCTGTTCTATTGTACTAAGGTACGTCATGGTCTCAGATACCAAAACTGTCTTTTTAGTATTTAACATCCTTAAGGTCAGAACTGTTTGAGGTGTTAAAGATTATTTATTTAATAATTTTGATAAATACATACGGTGCAGCAATGATGATGGCATCCCTTTTAAATGGAATTTGAGTTAAAGGAAGAGAAAATGCACCATCAGCTTTATTTACTAATTGCTATGCTCATAAGTTAAATCTTTTTTTATATCTGTCAGCAGAATTTATACCTCATTGTACAAACTTTTTTTTCAACCTGTGAAAACTTGTTTGATTTTTTCCATTACTAACAATAGAATTTCTTGATGATATAGGGATAAAACGCATTACAAAGGCAGCTCCAACG
>NC_090736.1:119660960-119683460 GCF_036898095.1 Palaemon carinicauda
GTTTGAACTTTGGAAGTTCTACTAATTCATCTACTTGATTAGGAAGATCATCCCACAACTTGGTCACTGCTGGAATAAACTTCTAGAGTACTGTGTAGTATTGAGCCTCATGATGGAGAAGGCCTGACTAATAGAATTAACTGTATATCTAGCATTACGAACAGGATGGAACTGTCTTGGAAGATCTGAATGTAAAGGGTTGTCAGACTTATGAAAAATCTTATGCACCCTGCATAATGAACTTATTAAATGACGGTGTCAGAAATTAATATCTAGAGCAGGAATAAGTGATTTAATAGACCGTAAGTTCTTATCAAACAAATTAAGATGAGAATAAGCAGCTGAAGACCAGCCAGGAGAACAATACTCGAAACAATGTAAAATGAAAGAATTAAAACACTTCTTCAGAAATAGATTGGTCACCAAAAATCTTGAAAGACTTTCTCAATAAGCCAATTTTTTGGGAGCAATCGAAGAGGATACAGACCAAATGTGTTTCTTAAAAGTAAATTTGCTGTTGAGATTCACACCCAAAATTTCAAAAGAGTCATATAAAGTTAAAGAAAAAGAAAAAAAAAACATTCTCAAAACTAAGATCCGGATGTTGAAGAACAACTGTCCTTGGCCTACTCACAATCATACTTTGAGTTTTGTTAGGATTCAGATTCATACCCCATGATTTGCATTATGCACTAATTTTAGCTTGATCTCTATTAAGGATTCAGCAACCACTGATCTACATTCAGAAAATGGAATTGATGCAAAGAGAGTAGCATCATCTGCATATGCAACAAGCCTGTTTTCTAGACCAAACCACATAATATATGTATATAGTATAAAAAGTAATGGGCCAAGAACAATACCTCGAGGAACACCTGGTATCACATTCTTATACTCACTCTGGTGCCCTTCAATATATATATATATATATATATATACATGTATATATATATATTATATATATACATGTATATATATATATATATATATATACATATATTGTCATAAGATAAAGGTAAAACCTGTTTGCTTAATTCGTTGGATAATAATGTCAATAGATCGTCAACTGGAACCTTCGTAAATAAAGACGTTATATCAAAACTTACCAAACTTACTTAAAGTCAAAATCAATGCGACCACTAAGCAACTTGTTAACAAAATCTGTGTTATTCTTTATATATGATTGGGATATATTCCCGACAATAGGCATGAGGACTTGTACTAACCACTTTGACAATTTGTAAGAAACGCTACCAACTGCACTGATAATTGGCCGTTAAGGATTATTAATCTTGTGAGTTTTGATAAGACCGTACATATGTTAAGAATATTTTTTTGTGTTTGGCCTACATATGAGAATATAAATATTTTTTTGGAAAAGTTAAATAGTTTAGTATGCTCATTAAAATTCACTTTTGAAGAAGAGAATAATTGTAAATTGCCATTTTTAGATGTTTTGGTGCATAGAAATGATAGAGGCTTTGTTTTTTATATTTACAGGAAAACTACTAAGGTTTGTTCCCACAATCATTTTTATTCAAACCATCAAACTAGTGTAAAAGGTTCTGTTTTTTTTCAAGTATGTTTTTAAGGGATTTAAGGATTTGCAGCCCCAAATTTATAGACACAGAATTCCGTAGAATTAATGACATAGGAATTAAATTTAAATACCCTAAATTTTTCATTGACAAGTCTCTACAGAAAGCTATACATATATTTTATTCCGACAAGAATAGGGAACCTTTTAAGAATGAGAATGTGCTGGCACTTTCATACAATGAAAACTTTGTATATATCAAAGACTTATTGAGAATATTCAAAGTAAATTTAGTTTTTAAAAGTTCAGGAACAGTAAAGAATGTCCTAATAAATAATTCTCCAAATTATATATTGGCTCTATTTACATAATTCCTTGTACTGGGTGTGACAAGAAATATTTTGGTCAAACCGGAAAACTGCTTAACAACAGAATTAAACAATATCGATATGCAGTTAGGACAGGACAAATGTCTAGTGCCTTGTTTGTCCACATGAACGATTTTAGCCACTGCATTGACTGGGAAAACTCCTCGGAGATTTTATTTTGTAAAAACCTTGTTAAAGAAATATTATTGAATCTACTTTTATTAGACATTTTGATAATCAAATTATAAATCTCAGCTCTGGTCTTTTTAAACTAGACTCTCATCTTGTTAATGAAATTGTAAGGAAGTACAATGTATTGAATCTACTTTTATTAGATATTTTGATAATCAAATTATAAATCTCAGCTCTGGTCTTTTTAAACTAGACTCTCATCTTGTTAATGAAATTGTAAGGAAGTACAATGTAACATTTAGTTCAATGCTTGTTATATTACTGGTATTTAATTTAAAATGACAATTGTTTATTCATTTTTGACGACTATTAACTATTTTAACATATTGATGATGCTTTGCTTGTTTGTGGCTTTTATTTCAGTTTTGGTAGGTTTCTTTATTTTATGATCTTATTTTCTATTTCACTGTGTACCCTGAAAAAGTGTACATAATACACGAAAGCGCTTGGTACCTGGTCTTTTCCTTTGCTGTTTCCTATGGATTTTACACTTCTATATATATATATATATATATATAGAGAGAGAGAGAGAGAGAGAGAGAGAGAGAGAGAGAGAGAGAGAGATCATAATCATGATCATGATCATCATCTCCTCCTACGCTTATTGACGCAAAGGGCCTCTTAGATTTCTTGATTCGTCTTTATCTAGTATTTTATTTCAGTACTTCTCCATTCACCAAATCCTATTTCACCCATCATAGTCCTCAGCCATGAAAACATGGGTCTTTCAACTCTTCTAGTACCTTGTGGAGCCCAACGGAATATTTTGTGAAATAATCTTTCTTTTTGATTGAGAAGAACATGCACAAACCATCTTCATTTACCCCTCATCATAATGTCTTCCACATATGGCACTCGAGTAATCTCTGGTTTAGTTTCCTTTCTCTCTCTGTCCTACCATTTAACTCCCATTATCCTACTGAGCGCTTTGTTATTGAATCTTCTAAATCTATTGAAGATTTTTTTCCTTAATTGTTATACCACGACTCTATTTCATAAAGTAACACTTATCGCAATAAAGTGACATATCGGCGATTCGATTTCAGGATTTTACTTGACCTAGTCATAGTCTGATTAGCTTTTTTTTCTATCTTACACTACACTATAATGCTAAAGACCCTGTATTAGAGATCATAGTTCTTAAATAATTCATTGATTCTACCTTGTTAATGTTTTCTCCTTCCAATGATATTTCATCTTCAATTTTATACTCCGTTCTCATCATCTCTATCTTTCTTTTATTTATCATAAGCCTAACCTCGTATGATATTTCATGCATTCTGGCAAGCAAGCATTGTAAATGCTGTTGTTTTCTGCTAACAAGAACAGCATTATTAGCATAAACTGTGTATGTTAAAATCCTATCACCATTCCACTCCAATCCTTCTTCCACTTCTTTGACTGTTCTACGCTTTTCAAAAATCATGAAGAGGATAAACAACATATGTGACAAAACGTCCATGGCGAATGTGTTTATTTTTATTTATTCTTATATCCATTATTTTATGTAGAAAATGATTCAATATCATTGAACCCCCACACACATATGATTATATATATATATATATATATATATATATATATAAAATTCCTAGGCTAATCCTCTTTCCCGATTTTTATCCCTTGCCGCCAAATCATCATCTAGCCTCCTTGCGTTAGATGAATCTGTTCCAAAGAGGGTCATGAAGGGTGTTTCCATCCTATCACCAAAGATTCCATATGTCAGTCTAATATATTCCCACAAGGACACGGCAGCCATTATGCCAGCAAAATGCACCATCAGGTTCGTTTAATTTTGGTCGTCCCTTTCTCCTTTGATAGCTAGAAATTACATTAGATCTTTATTTGATGAAAGATTTGGTGTAAAAGGGATGATATATATTTTATTGATCTTTTTTTCTTTTTTTTACAAACACTAACTCAAAAAATTACATATTTCTAAGTAGTAGGTTATCCCGGGAATCAGCCACCCGTTGAGATACTACCGCTAGAAAGTTATTGGGTTCTTTGAATGATCAGATAGTAATATATTAGATCCATTTATCTGGTTACGGCTCTTTTTTATTGCCTACACAATCACTGAATAGTCGGTCGTATTTTGTCCACACTCTCCTCTTTCCTCATACACCTGACTAAAGTGGCATTACCACAAAATTCTTCTCTCAAGGGGTTAATCTCTATACAGTAAGTGTTCAGTGGCTACTTTCCTCTTAGTAAGGGTAGATTAGACTCTATAGCTATGATATCCAACTCTTCTAGGAGAAGGACCCTCTGTACCTTTATCTTCCACTGTCTTGGGTTATAGCTTTCTTGCTTGAAGGTACACGCAGGCCTCTAGTCTATCTTATTTCTCTTACTTTATGCTTTTCTATTTCACATGAAACATCTGTTTAAATGTTGTGACTGTTCTTGAAATGTTTTACCGAAATTTTTATTCGTTCTCTAGTAGGTATATATTTTCTTGTTTCCTTCCCTCAATGAGCTATTTTTTTTGCTGTTGAAGCCCTCGGGGTTATAGCATGCTGCTTTTTCAACTAGGGTTGTAGCTTCCCAAATAATAATAATAATAATAATAATAATAATAATAATAATAATAAAATAATAATAATTATACGACACAGAAACACACACACATGCATACATGTGTATACATACATACAAATATATATACATACACACACACGCATATATATATATATATATATATATTATTGGTATTATTATTATCATTATTATTATTATTATTATTATTATTATTATTATTATTATTATTATTATTATTATTATTATTATTATTATTATTTTATTATTATTATTATCATTATTATTAATATTAGAAGCTAAACTACAACCCTCGTTGGAAAAGAAATATATTATAGGCCCAGTGGCTCCAACGGCGAAAAAATTAGCCCAGTAAGGAAAGGAAATAAAGAGATGAATACATTACAAGAATTTAGTAATATCAGAGAATATTTTAGGAATAGTAAATCCATTAAATTAGATCCTCCATTTATAAACTATAAAGTCTTAAAAAAAAAAAAAAAAAAAAGCGAGAGGAAGAAAAATAGGATAAAACATCCTGTCAAAGTGTGATATATTCATTATCTTGTTTCCTTTACCTACTGGGCTATTTTTCCCTGTTGGAACCTTGGGCTTATAGCATTTTGTTTTTCCAAATATGATTTTAGCTTAGCTTTGAATAATAATAATAATAATAATAATAATAATAATAATAATAATAATAATAATAATAATAATAATAATAAATATATATATATATATATATATATATATATATCTCCTGGACATGATGTGGTACTTATAATCATGATGACGTCCGTCTGGTAACTGAAAATAGTTCGGCATTCCCCACCCCTAGGTATGAAACACTCACAATATTGTTTGGGTGCGCTAATTACCAAAGGAAAATCCTCGATGGCGAAGTAGAATTGATTGTTCTTGGTGGTAATCAATAGCATATTTCTAGCTCCTAGATGACATGACTAATTCTCTTGACACCTCTACAACTAGCCCCTCAAACCTCCACACCATATTAAAGCACACACCGATACCTACATCCATCTCCTCACGTTGTACCCGGAAGTTATCTGGCCAGAATCTCGCCAAACGCGCACAGTTACCGCCAAACAAGGTAATTTTAGCAATATCAAATTGACGGGGACCCCAGTATTTGCAAATTACAGGATTCTGCTACCGGATCACTTGGCAGCCGCTAAACAAACGTTCACTGAAGAAATGGGCTCGTGCAGAAAGTCCTCAAAACCATGGTCGTCACCCTTAAACATCACAGAATCGAAACACTTCCCTCTCCCAATCATCGCTGACGAGACCTCCTACTAGCTTTAAAGTGAAGTTTTTATCTACACTCGACATTCTGAAGGGGTATTATCTAGTGGCTATGGACCTAAAGGAAACCCCCAAGAAAGCCATCACCTGCATATTCGGTATATGCGCTTTCAATTACTCGTGTCTCAGCTATCGTAATGCTGCTGCCACTTTTTAAAGACTCATGGATGGTATATTAGGGGATCTCTTCAATTATGTATGTTACATGGACGACATACTTGAGTTCCCTTCCTCTAAAGGGGAACACTTCCATTCCATAAGAATCATGCTTGATCGCCTGAAGTGGAACAGATTTGTAGCCTGGTACAACAAGGTTACCTTTGGTGTCAACAAAGTATCGCTCTTAGGGTTCCACATCAATTCTTGAGGCCACCCACTCCCTTGGAAGGTAGAAGCCGTTCAGGACTTCCTCAAGCCCTCAATGGTTGAAGGAAACTACAAATATTTTGGCACAATCAATTATTATCACCGATCACTGCCAGCGATTACCATCAAACTTACCTCCTCTACGCCTCTCTCAAGGGCAAACAAAAGACCTGAAGTTGTGTACCCTTCAATAATCGGTTTCCATCAACGCAAAGCACGCCACACACACACACACACACACACACATATATATATATATATATATATTTATATATATATATATATATATATATGCTTATATATATATATATATATGTATATATATATGTGTATATACATATATATATATATATATATGTATATATATGTGTATATACATATATATATATATATATATATGTATATATATATATATATATATACATATATATATATATATATATATTTATATATATATACGTATATATATATATATATATATATTTATATATATAGACCCATCTCTACCCTTTATCTAATTGTCATGTTTGTACTTGTCGTTCAATTAATGATAAATTTCTCCTAATAAAATTATCCATACATTTAAATAAATTAATGTGTGGATTCTCTTATCGACAACGGGATCAGAGCCCAAGTCGTAAACACTCAAAGACAATAGCCTCTGACTGGCAGAGAATCAAATTCTGGTCTAGGAAACTTGTATGACAGGGAAAGCATTTAGCCACAAAGAAATATAAAAGACAATGACAGTTCTTCTGTACATATACCTGTCTAATTCAGGCTTTTTGCACTTAGAATTGAAATCATCCTATCTCCACCAATGTAGGTAATTGTTATGTTTGTACATTGCATTCGATTAATGATAAATTTGGCCAATTTAAAAGGGTTTTTCTTATCAAATAAGCCATATATTTTAATAAATTGATATCTGGATTCTCTTATGAACCTTGGGATCAGAAACCCTAGGAGGAATGACCCAATGACAATATATTCTGACCTGAAGGTAATCAAACCCTGGTCCAAGAAACTTATGCAACAGTGACATAGCACTTAGCCATGAAGAAAGATAAAATTCAATGATAATTCTTCTGTAATTTTACCAGTGTAATTCAGGTATTTTATACTTAGACTAGAGATCAACGAATCTTTACCATCGTAGGTAATTGATTTGTTCTTGGCATTCGATTAATGATAAATTTTACACACTTAGTCATGTTTTCATTTTCAAATAAGCCATGTATTTTAATACATTAATATCTGGATTCTTTTATCAACCTTGCTATCAGAACACCAAGGCAGAACTACTAAAAGTCAATACCCTCTGACCGGCCGGGACTCGAAACCTGTTCCAGGAAACTTATATGATAGTGACGTAGCATTTTACAACAGAGGAAGATAAAAGTCAATGACAATTCAAATGTGATCATATCTGTCGAAATAAGTCTTTTTTACTCAGAATTGTAATCAACCCTTCTTCATCATCTTAGCTAATTGCTATGTTTGTACTTGACATTCGATTCATGATAAATTTAGCACTAATAGACATGTTTTTCATTTTCAAATAAGCTATATACGTTCATATATTAATGTATGGATTTTCTCATTGACTTCGGGATCAGAGCCCGAAGGCGGAACCACTTAAAGACAATATATTCTGACTGGCCGGGAATTGAACCATGAAAATTCTACAATAATGCTCTGTAGTTTCGTGTGCCTACTCCAAATTTGCCTACTGCTGGTTTTCCATTATCCTTTAGACTTTCTTTAGTGTTGAAATGACCCCCCCCCCCCCCACCCAAAAAAAAACAGCAGTAAAATTATTATTTTCTTATTTTGTAAATATCTCTAGGAGCTCATAAAAAGTTTTTATTTCTATCTGGGTATGGATTGTTGTTGGTGGATATGTTTGAATGATCTTCAGATAACACTTAATTGGTTTGATAATTAAACTTGCCCCCCCCCCCAAAAAAAAAAAACAGTAGTACCATTGAAAAGTTATTCTATGTTACCCCCTCAAGTATTTATTAATGAGAAAACCCGCTCCATTTTATTTGTTCCTTATATGTCATCATATATATATATATATATATATATGTATATATATATATATATATATATATATTTATAGATTATTTATATATTTATATGTATATATATATGTATATATATATATATATATATATAAGTAAAATATGTGGATTTTGTATATCTCCATAAAAATACAGAGTATTGATTTCACTCAATGCTATTAAATATAATTTTATTGATTTCAGCTTTTCTATTAACAGAGCAAGACCTTCCATACATAGTGTCTTGAGGTTATTTATTGCAAGGTTCACTTTCCAATAGTGGCGTATTCTTCTATTGCAGTACAATGGAACTACCTGCAATCTTGAGCAGTTGCTTCACGGCCGCTCAATGTAGGTCGTGATATAAATGTCTTGAGTTTTGGCCAATAATCATCATCTGGACAAGTATAGCTTTGCTGAACATCGCAATCCTCAAACCCTTTATCCGTGTTAATATATATATATATATATATATACATATATATATATATATATATATATTCATATATATATATACATATATATATATTTATATATATATATATATATATATATAAATATATATATATATATATATATATTTATATATATAAATATATATATATATATATATGTATATATATATATATTTATATATATATATATATATATATAAATATATATATATATATATATATATATACATATATATATATATATATATATATATTCATTTATTATTATTATTATTATTATTATTATTATTATTATTATTATTATTATTATTTGTTGCTACGCTACAACCCTAGTTGGAAAAGCAGGAGGCTATAATCCCAGGGGCTCCAACAGGGAATATAAATCAGTAAGGAAAGGAAACGAAGATAAATAAAATATTTTAAGAAGAGCAACAACAATTAAATAAATATCTCCTATATACACAACAAAAACTTAAACTGAAAATGAAGAGGAGAATAAAGATAGGATAGTGTGCCCTGACTGCACCCTCAAGCAAAAGAACTCAAATCCAAGGCAGTGGAAGACCATGGGACAGAGGTTATCGCACTACCTAAGATTAGAGAACAATGGTTTGATTTTCGAGTGTCCTTCTCCTAGAAGAGCTGCTTTCCATAGCTAAAAAGTCTCTTCTACCTTACAGAGAGGAAAGAGGCTACTGAACAATTACAGTGCAGTAAGAAGAATTTTTTGGTGATCACAGTGTTATCAGGCATATGAGGCAGAGAAGAATATGTGTGTTTGTGGATGTATGTGTGTGTGTGTGTAGTCAAAAGAAAAATGAACCCTAACCAGAGAGAAGGATTTAATGTACCATATATATATATATATATATATATATGTATGCATATATATATATATATATATATATTCTCATGACTCCGACATGATAACAGTTTTAACGCTCTTCAACTACCGCTTACGTTGCCGGCCTGGTTACGATTTTTAACAATCGTAGTTTCATCACCTCGTCGCTCGACTTACTCTGCTTGTGATTGGCTGAAGTACCCGTCACGCCACCGTAGTTCCTTCATCGAAGGTTATGTTTGTTACCCAAGTTTTTCATATCTTTAGTTCTGTTCTTGCTTTTGTACTCGGCTGAGGATCAACTTTTTGTACTTCACGGACTTATACATCTGCACCTGCCTCTTGAGTATATTTTGTAATATGTTATTTGTTGAGTGTTGGATTTATTTATTGTGGAGGATTTATTTTTACTTTATTTTTATTTTTTTTGTTTTTGCCAAATCCAGAGTGAGAGAGAGAGAGAGAGAGAGAGAGAGAGAGAGAGAGATATTGTGTTAGCGAGCGAAAGTAGTTAGTGTAACGATCGTTTGTGGTGAGGAAGACTGTTGGTATAAATGAGATTGTTTGTTTACATTTTTAGTAAGGTTACGACAGTGGTGAATGTTTCGGAGCGAATGCTTTTTTATTTGACTGCAGCATAAGGCAGTTGTGTGAGAGCTGGATTACATTTATATTTTCTGACCAGCGTGGAAGTGGTTTTTGATTTTCAAAGTAAGTACAGTTTTGTTTATCTTTGCTTGTCGTGATTGTGAATGATAGGAACAATTTATTATTTATCTTTGATTATAGTGCGATAGTTCAGTTAGCTAGAAGTGTTCGTAAGTGTTTTTCTTTTTTATTTTGGCAGGCTGCGATTCCTCCTTTGGAGAGACCGAATTTTGAAAGTGGATTTATTGTTGATGACCTGGCCTGTATTAAGATTTTGTTTGTACTGCTCATTTGACTGCTCAACTGTTGACGACCTGGCCTGTGTATTTGGATTGATGATGATGATGATGATACTGGCACCTGTGACTCAAGGTGTTGAGGCCGATATGGCATAGAGAGAGAGACTCCTGTTTACCATATAGTGGTAGTTTGCCGTGAAAAGACAGTTCGGCTTGTGTGTGTATAGACAGTGTTGGTGTCTATAAAAAATTTATAAACATATATTTTGAGTTGGTGTGCGGTTTAGATTTAAGTTTGTTAGGTTTTTTTTTGCGTTAATTTGGATGGGGTTTTATGGTATATATAGTGTAAAGTTTTTGATGCTGGTGATTCTAGTTTAAAGTGTTAAGTTTTGATGCGTTTAAAGTTTTTTGGGATGGTTTGGTTTGATTTATTATAGTTTGTAAGAAATATATAGTTTTAAGGTTATGTTTTGTTTTGTTTGTCCTTTTGTCCAAGAGTCCAGTTGATAAAGTAAGGGGAAAGTTTGTGTTGTGGAGATAATTGTCTGTTAGAGTGATTCAAGGGGTGTGGGGCTTGTTTTTTAAACATCCCGCCACATTATTTTGGCGCCCAACGTGGGGCTGCTGAGGCGGGACTGATAGCTGGACTCTTGGACGAAGGACTGATAGGATAAGATATTAGATATAAGGTTGATGAAAAATGGAAGAGCAGAACAAGTTACTGAAGGAGGAATTGCGGCTGAGTAAGGAGCGTGAGGAGAGATTGCTAATAGAGAATGAGAGGTTGAACTGGGAGAATGCGGCGATGCAGAAGGAGCTTAGGGAGTTAAAGGGGACAGTAGAGAGAGTGGAAGAATGTGTTGAGATGAGGATGCGAGAGAATGAAGAACGAATGGAGAAACGAATGGAAGATATGATGGGGCAAGTCATGGGGATGATGAAAACTATAATGGGTGAAGGTGCAGTCGGAGGAGTGTCCTCAGCTTCGGGTAATGGGTTGGTAGTGAAAGAGAAGGTTAAGGTAGGTGATAATGGGAAAGGAAGTGATAGTGATAGTAGTAATAGTGATGGTGATATTGAAGATAAGGGAATTAGGCATAGTAAGGATGAACAGAAAGGGGAGAGGGAAAGATGAAAGGAAAGGTAAAAGTGATGTGAAGAAAGAGAAGAAAAAGTATCAGGCTGATAGCAAGGACGATCGTGAATGGGTGAAAGTGGTAAGTAAGAAAAAGGGTAAGAAGGGAATGGTTAAGGATAGGAATTTAAGGTGTGGAAGTGGATTCATTATATTCGAATGAGGAAGAAGGTAACAAGGGAGTAGACAGTGATGATAGCAGTGAGAATGAACGTGATGTGTGTAAGACTGTGTTTATGAGAGAGGTACCTCGGTGTGAAAGGTTCAATGAGCATAGCAGTAGGGATGTAAATGATTTTTTCAAGGAGTATGAGAGGTATTGTCAGGATAAGTATGGTGATAGTAAAAGAGTTTGGGCTAGGGAGTTAGGAGAATATTTGACTGGGTATTTGTTGACGATGTATGGAGTGATAATGAGTGTAGGGGACGTTGATTATGAAAGTGTGAAAACGAGAATAATTGAGCAGGTAAAACGTATGAAAGGGAGTGTTAAGTATAAGCGTAAAAATGATTTTGATGAGGCAAGGATGAATGCAGGAGAAGCTATATCAATGTACGTATGTAGGTTGGAAACTTTAGCTAGGAAGAAGTATGGGGATGAAGGTATAAATGAGAATAAGGAGTTAATGAGGAAGTTTTTGGCAACAGTACCTGAGAATGTGTGTGAATTTATTAATTTGAAACGCAAAGAGAAAATGAGGTGGACGCAAGAGAGATTGACATGGGATGATATACTAGAGATAGTTGAGGATTATGAGTTAGATAGGTGCATGAAAGAAAGTAAATCTGTGAGTGTAAGAACTGGAATGGAAGAAAGTTGTAATAGAATTTGGTAGTTATAAGGACGCAATTTTGAGAGGACCAATGAGGGTAGCTGATAATGTAGTAGATAGGAGTGTTTGGGCGAGTAATGTGGGAATACCTGTAAGGACAAATGAAGGATTTAGGCAGGGTAATTGGCGCAATAGGGATAGGAGTGTTAGTGCGCATCGAGGTATGTCAGATAGTCGTGTCCGTAATGAAAAGTGTTATAGGTGTGGAAAGGAAGGTCATAAGAAGAATGAATGTAGATGGGCATTAGGAGCATGTTTCGGGTGTGGAGAGACAGGGCATCGTATTAGCGACTGTAAGAAAGAGAAAGTGATTAAGTGTTATCGGTGTGGTATGACTGGGCACGTAGCAAGTGGATGTAGGAGTAATCGTATGAATGTGATTTGTGGTAATTGTGGTAAGGATGGTCATTATGCTAGAATGTGCAAGGAGCCGCGGGGTAAGTGTACTGAATGTGGTGCAGATGGGCATGTAGCTAGGGTAT
This sequence comes from Palaemon carinicauda, assembly GCF_036898095.1. Classification (NCBI taxonomy): domain Eukaryota; kingdom Metazoa; phylum Arthropoda; class Malacostraca; order Decapoda; family Palaemonidae; genus Palaemon; species Palaemon carinicauda. Next base: position 119,673,999 of record NC_090736.1, read on the forward strand.
GTAGGAAGAAGGGAATAAGTCAGCCAGGATGTTCGGGAAACTAGAGTGTGAGAGGGTTCAGCTGGGTGAGTCCTCCTGTGTATGTGGAAGGAATAGGATCAATGTTTGTGAGAATGGGATGAATAATTGGTTGGAAATGAGAAAGTATGAATCTAGTATGCATGAGAAGTTAGGGCTGGAAAATAAACAATTAGTGTTAGTTGAATATAGGAAAAAGAGGCGTTTGAAAGTTTTAAGTAAGGATGAAAAAAGGGAAAATTTTATAAGTAAAAGTGAGAATAGAAAAAAGTATGACAAGGGTGTAAATGTGCAAGTGTGTATGGAAGATAAATGTGTTAATACAGATGAATCATGGCTGAGTATGAATGATACCTATAGTGTGTGTGGCTTTTCCTTAGGTGATGTAAAAGAAAGGATGACGAATGCGAGAGTGAGAGATAGGAGAATGATTAGTAGTATGAATGAATCTTTTACTAAAGTTGAGAATGTTTTTGATGAAATGGATGAACTGTTTACAGAAATGAGTGTAATTATAGGGCCAGATGAGAACGAGGTAGATATGATTGTACATGATATATTAGATGATAGGAATTTAGATAGGAATAGTGTTAATGTAGCGAATGATTGTGATAAGGAAGAAGTGAATGAGAGAGTATATGGAGGCCCAGTTACTCGGAGTAGAGGTCCCGTTCCCGACTGCGGACTGGGTTATGAAAAAAATAATGTAAGTGTTGTGTGAGAAGGATTTGGCAAAGTAAGGGGGGAGGAATGTGGAGGATTTATTTTTACTTTATTTTTATTTTTTTGTTTTTGCCAAATCCAGAGTGAGAGAGAGAGAGAGAGAGAGAGAGAGAGAGAGAGAGAGAGAGATATTGTGTTAGCGAGCGAAAGTAGTTAGTGTAACGATCGTTTGTGGTGAGGAAGACTGTTGGTATAAATGAGATTGTTTGTTTACATTTTTAGTAAGGTTACGACAGTGGTGAATGTTTCGGAGCGAATGCTTTTTTATTTGACTGCAGCATAAGGCAGTTGTGTGAGAGCTGGATTACATTTATATTTTTCTGACCAGCGTGGAAGTGGTTTTTGATTTTCAAAGTAAGTACAGTTTTGTTTATCTTTGCTTGTCGTGATTGTGAATGATAGGAACAATTTATTATTTATCTTTGATTATAGTGCGATAGTTCAGTTAGCTAGAAGTGTTCGTAAGTGTTTTTCTTTTTTATTTTGGCAGGCTGCGATTCCTCCTTTGGAGAGACCGAATTTTGAAAGTGGATTTATTGTTGATGACCTGGCCTGTATTAAGATTTTGTTTGTACTGCTCATTTGACTGCTCAACTGTTGACGACCTGGCCTGTGTATTTGGATTGATGATGATGATGATGATACTGGCACCTGTGACTCAAGGTGTTGAGGCCGATATGGCATAGAGAGAGAGACTCCTGTTTACCATATAGTGGTAGTTTGCCGTGAAAAGACAGTTCGGCTTGTGTGTGTATAGACAGTGTTGGTGTCTATAAAAAATTTATAAACATATATTTTGAGTTGGTGTGCGGTTTAGATTTAAGTTTGTTAGGTTTTTTTTGCGTTAATTTGGATGGGGTTTATGGTATATATAGTGTAAAGTTTTTGATGCTGGTGATTCTAGTTTAAAGTGTTAAGTTTTGATGCGTTTTAAAGTTTTTTGGGATGGTTTGGTTTGATTTATTATAGTTTGTAAGAAATATATAGTTTTAAGGTTATGTTTTGTTTTGTTTGTCCTTTTGTCCAAGAGTCCAGTTGATAAAGTAAGGGGAAAGTTTGTGTTGTGGAGATAATTGTCTGTTAGAGTGATTCAAGGGTTGTGGGGCTTGTTTTTTAAACATCCCGCCACATTATGACTTTGTTATAATTATGTAAGAGTGTTGATTTATCATGTATTTGTGAGTATACGGATATTCACACACCATTCCTCATGTTTCTTATTTGTGTTACGTTAGTGTTTTGCTTTGTTTAATTTTTCTTAGGTTATAAATACATTTGTTTCAATTGGTCAATACATTAAGTTTTTGAGTATTCAGCTTGAGAATTGAGTTCTATAAGTATTATTTAAATTTTAATTATATAATAAATCTTTGTGATGTTTGCAAGCCTTTAGTTACTTTTTCCTTTCATGTTCAATTTTGACATTGCACATTTTGGGGCTGCCTCTAATTTTACGACATCAGGTCTCATCGGTAATTAGGGCTTGTAACATATGGGGGCCTGACCGGGATAATTTTCCATGTGCACTTATATAGGTATATCAATTCGCCTTGCCTTTTTGTGAAACTAACTTAGTCGTTTGTGCTGTTATACAGAAGTGTTAGTACTTTGGAATCCTATGCCGATCCTTAATCTTTCTTAGGTCATCAACACTTTGTCTTGTGACACATAATACAGAACTCGGATGACCTTTTATTTCCACTGAAGTCACATTGACTAGACTCTTTAAACCGAGAATCCTTAATAGATTTGACTTTAATTAGACATTAGAATCTTATCTAGAACTTAAACTGTCAAGTGTTCCAAGAATCTTTACAACTTGCTATTAACTTGTGGTAGTTAATGTTTGTATCTTGCACTTAAGGCAACAAGCCAGCCTGAATCTTGAAATGAATCTTACCTGAATCTTATATTGAATCATCATTGAATATTACCTCATCACTGAACGTAGTGATAATACAGCTTCACATGTACTTAATACCTTTTGTATTCAATTTGTGTATTGTATATTTAACCTGTAACCAACACTCAATCCTTCAGAGGAATTTTCTTGCTGTTACAATGAGTGAATTTGATGTCCATGCCTTTTGCTCTAAGCCAGATTTTACATACTTGAGTAAATTCACTTTAAGTAAAGATGAATGGAAGTTTATTCTTATGTACTTTAAGATTTCGTTCACATCTTCCATGACCTTACGAGACCTTATGACTACAGCTATAGATGGTTTGGTAGATCAGGGATTAATTTTGCCAGAATCTATGACATTGTTAGATGATAAAGACCAGGAGCATGATAGACTCTCATTATCTAGTACCGAAGAATTTATTGATAAAATTCATGATCAGAAATTGTCACTAGGGACTGATGCACCTTCCGTGCAAAAGAGTATTGCTGATGTAGAAATACAGAAATTACAGATAGAGAGAGAGTTGAAGTTAGCACAAATACAATTCGAAGCAAGAAAGCTAGAAATAGAAAGAGAAGTTAAGTTAGCAGAACTAGAGGCTCAGACTTATGACCGTTCAATTATCCAAGGTACTCATAATAAGAAGTTTAACATTGCCCAACAAGCACAGCTAGTTCCTCAATTTAATGAAGATGACCGTGAAAGTTATTTTAGGAATTTTGAGAAGACAGCAATTCAATTAGAATGGCCCAGAACCTCTTGGACATGGCTAGTTAGCACAAACTTCAAAGGTAAAGCCTCGATCGTATATTCTACTCTATCATTACAAGACTGCCAAGACTATGATTTTGTTAAGACTTCCATCCTAAATGCTTACACTATTACACCTGAGGGCTATAGACAAAATTTCCGTAATTTAATTAAAACTCCATCTCAGACTTATGTTGAATTTGCTACAGAGAAGTTACGGTATTTTCATAAATGGCTGTTCTCGAGTAATGTCACCACTTTCGATCAGTTAGTTAACTTATTAGTATATGAAGAGTTCAAAAGGAAAATCCCTCTGAATGTTAAGCTTCACCTAGAAGATAGAGGTGAAACCCAATTGAAAGAGGCAGCAAATTGTGCTGATGTATATTCCTTGGTACACAAAGGTAATCCTAAGTCTGATAAAAGGACAGTTCCTGTAAAACCTGCCTCATCTGTAGTTTCAGAGACTCAGGATGGGAATAGTAGTAGTGATAAATACCAAACTAAAATAATATGCAGTTTTTGTAAGAAATCTGGTCATCACATTACTGAATGCTGGAGTCTCCACTGTAAACACTCTAAATATTATGACCCTAATAAAGCTTCCAAAACTTCAGTAAAATCTCAGCTCCCATTTAATAAGCCCACATCTAACGTAGCTGCTCACCCTCCTTGCATAGATGTTTTTGAAGATTTCAAAATGACTGGCACAGTTACTCTAAATAATGTAGAATATCCTGTCAACATTCTAAGAGACACCGGTTCTGCTCAAAGTATAATGCTTAATACAGTAATCCCTAACTTAGAGAAATTCTTTCTAAATGAAAAGGTAGTAATTTGTGATCTCTCTTCAATTTCCACCATTCCCCTCACGGAATTGTATCTTAAGTCTCCACTTGTATCCGGAAAAATAAAAGTAGGAGTAACACAAAATTTACCGGTCCCTGGAATTAACTTTTTACTAGGAAATGATATTGCTGGGAAACTTACTGTTCCATGTCCAGTTGTAGTAGATCATCCTTTGGAAAATAACCCTACTCAAAATATTGAATCCTCTCAGCCTGATCTTTTCCCTGTTTGTGTAACCACTAGGTCAAAGTCTCGTCAGACTAGAATTAAATCTGTGCCTTTACCTAACATTAAAGAAATAAAGATGTCAAAAGATTCCTTAATTGCAGCTCAGAAGTCTGACCCTACTTTGACCCAATGTTGGTCAGAGGTAGCTTCCCACATTACAGAAGTTAAAGAAAAGCCAGGGTTTTACCTTCATGAAGGCATTCTCATGAGATTATTTAGACCTAGCCACTTAGCTCAAGAACAAGATTGGGCCGATGAATTTCAGATAGTAATTCCATCCTCTTTGAGAAGTGAAATTGTTTCTTTGGCTCATGATGGTCTCAATGGACATTTAGGTATAAAGAAAACTTATCAAAAGCTCCAAATACATTACTTTTGGCCAGGTATGAAGAAAAGTGTTACAGAATATATAAAATCTTGTCCCATTTGCCAAGTTATAGGTAAACCCAATCAATCTATTCCTCCTGCTCCGTTCATTCCTATCCCTGTATTAGAGGAACCCTTTGAGAAAATACTAATAGATTGTGTTGGTCCACTTCCTTCCACTCGCAAAGGGAATAAATACATCCTTACTATCATGTGTACATCAACCAGATTTCCTATAGCTATACCTCTCAAGAACATTTCTGCTAAGAATATAGCTACTAACTTAATACACACTTTCTCAAATTTTGGTATTCCCAAGGTTTTGCAATCTGACCAAGGAACTAATTTCACTTCGGATCTTTTTAGAGAGGTACTAAAAGAATTAAGTGTGCTTACTGTAAACTCTTCTGTATACCACCCTGAGTCTCAAGGAGCTTTAGAGAGATTCCACCAAACCCTTAAATCCATGCTGAAACGTTACTGTTTAGAAAGTTCAACCGATTGGGATGAAGGTCTTGACTTTTTATTATTTGCAGTTAGAGAATGTAAGCAAGAATCTTTGGGATTTTCTCCTTTTGAGTTGCTGTTTGGTAGAGAGATCAGGGGTCCCTTAAAAATTGTAAAAGATCATTTGCTAGCCAGTCACTTTGATTCAGAATCCTCAAAGGTTGATGTGCAGACATATATGAACAACTTGAAAGAGAGGCTATCTAAAGTAAGAAAATTAGCTAAAGAATACTTAAAGGAGAGTCAAGCATCTATGAAAGCTCACTTTGATAAATCCGCTAAAGTCAGACAGTTTCAGCCTGGAGATGAGGTGTTAGTTTTAATGCCTATACCAGGATCTCCTTTTTCACCTAAATATCAAGGTCCTTATACCGTAATTGATAATTTAAAGTCAAATAACTATTTAATCTCTACTCCAGATAAAAGGAAAAAGACTCAGAAATATCACATAAATTTATTAAAAGAATATTCAAAGAGAACATCAGATGAGGCTGGTTCAAAAATTAATCTATGTATAACAAATTCTGACAAACCAATTGAAGCGTCGGATGAATATATACCGAACCCTATTACGACCAACAGTAATATTATAGAAGATCTGGAAGGGTCTCTAACACATTTATCAGAGTCTCAGCTTAGGGACTTGGCCAACCTATTCAAACAATTTCCTAATGTGTTGAGTGATGCCGCAGGGGAAATGTAATTTGATAGAACATAACATCCGTCTAGAATTTGGTTCTCTCCCTGTCAAACAGCCACCGTATCGTCTGAGTCCAGAAAGGAGGAAAGTCATGCGAGATGAAGTAAACTTTCTGCTCGAACATGGCCTAGCAGAACACAGCTGTAGTCCATGGGCTTCGCCTTGTCTACTCGCCCCAAAACCTGGAGGGACGTTTCAGACTTTGCACAGACTACAGGAAACTTAATGATTTAACTATCCCTGACTCTTACCCATTGCCTCTAATTGATACTATAATAGATTCTGTTGGCCAAGCTAAGTTTGTATCTAAAATAGATTCACAAAAAGGTTACTATCAAATTCCCCTCACTGAAAACTCTAAGGAAATATCAGCTTTTATAACCCCTGATGGTCTATTTCAATATACCCGTATGCCTTTTGGTCTTAATTCTGCCCCAGCAACCTTTCAAAGGCTTATGAACTTCATTACTAGGGATTTAGAAGGGACTTATGTGTACTTAGACGATATTTTGATAATTTCAGAAACTTGGAACAATCACCTGCAACGTCTATCAAATCTACTGCAACGCCTGGATGAAAGTGGTCTCACCATAAACTTGCTCAAATCTTCCTTCGGCCAGGGTACGGTGACTTACCTCGGACATGTGGTGGGTCAAGGTCAAACTCGGCCTAAGGAAGCGAATATAGAAGCCATTCTCAATTTCCCTCGTCCAACGACTAGAAGGGAAATACAGCGCTTCCTGGGTATGTGTGGCTTTTATCGCAGTTTCTGCCCTAACTTCTCTGCAGTAGCTGCCCCACTTACGACTCTCACTAGCTCAAATGTACTGTTCAAGTGGACAGATGAGTGTGAGAAAGCCTTCCATCAGCTAAAGGCATTTCTTTCCAGTAACCCAGTTCTCTGTACACCTAGTATGGATAAACCTTTCCTGCTCTACATAGATGCCAGCGATCAAGGAGTGGGTGCAGTCCTTATGCAACGTGATGTCAATTTTGATACCCTCCATCCTGTGTGCTACTATTCAGCTAAGTTGAAAAAACATCAGAAATCATATAGTGTGATAGAAAAGGAATGTCTCGCATTGATGCTTGCCCTGCAAAAGTTTGCCTGTTATATTCAAGATCAAAGGTATCCTCTTGAAATATATACGGATCACAACCCGCTTCGGTTCCTTCAGAAGATGAAAAATCATAACCAAAGATTAATGAGATGGTCTTTAATGCTTCAGCCTTACCAACTTATCATTAACCACGTGAAAGGAACAGAAAACGTCATCGCAGACGCTTTATCAAGAGGACACTCGACAAGTAGGGGATCTTAACCTCTTCCACCTTACAGATGTACGAGGTCTCTAGGGGGGAGGTCTCATGACTCCGACATGATAACAGTTTTAACGCTCTTCAACTACCGCTTACGTTGCCGGCCTGGTTACGATTTTTAACAATCGTAGTTTCATCACCTCGTCGCTCGACTTACTCTGCTTGTGATTGGCTGAAGTACCCGTCACGCCACCGTAGTTCCTTCATCGAAGGTTATGTTTGTTACCCAAGTTTTTCATATCTTTAGTTCTGTTCTTGCTTTTGTACTCGGCTGAGGATCAACTTTTAGTACTTCACGGACTTATACATCTGCACCTGCCTCTTGAGTATATTTTGTAATATGTTATTTGTTTGAGTGTTGGATTTATTTATGACTTTGTTATAATTATGTAAGAGTGTTGATTTATCATGTATTTGTGGGTATACGGATATTCACACACCATTCCTCGTGTTTCTTATTTGTGTTACGTTAGTGTTTTGCTTTGTTTAATTTTTCTTAGGTTATAAATACATTTGTTTCAATTGGTCAATACATTAAGTTTTTGAGTATTCAGCTTGAGAATTGAGTTCTATAAGTATTATTTAAATTATAATTATATAATAAATCTTTGTGATGTTTGCAAGCCTTTAGTTACTTTTTCCTTTCATGTTCAATTTTGACATTGCACATTTTGGGGCTGCCTCTATTTTTACGACATCAGGTCTCATCGGTAATTAGGGCTTGTAACAATATATATATATATATATATATATATATGTATGTATGTATGTATGTATGTATGTATGTATGTATGTATGTATGTATGTATGTATGTATGTGTATATGTATATGTATATGTATATGTATATGTATATGTATATGTATATATATATGTATATATATATATATATATATATATATATATAATTAAATTTCCTATATAGTCATGTAAAAGTTACTCCCATCAACTTTTGGCTGAAAAAAAATATGATATTAGAACTTCGATACCAAATACAATAATCCTTATATACGTGTATATGTCTGCTTCTGAAAACGATCAATCCTGTTTATACGTTAGGAACAAATTGATTATATTTTTAAATACGAATTGTCAACGGATGAAACAATACATAATGATTGGAGGAATGTACTATTTAAATTCATCGAATTTCATGGTTAAAATGAAGTGAGAAACAATCATCAGGACAACTCTGTCTGACTTTAGACAATTAAGAAACACTACTACTACTACTACTACTACTACTACTACTACTACTACTACTACAACTAGTCATCATCATTATCTCCTATGTCTATTGACGCAAACGTCTTCGGTATACCTTGACCTTTTAAACCAATACTTCTTTATTCACCCACTACTTCATGCTTCAGAGTCATTAGCCATGCATGCCTATGACTTCCAACTCCTCTAGTGCCTTGTGGATGCCGTTTGAAAGTTTGGTTAACTAATCTCCTTTGGGGGAGCGCAGAGTACAATCCCAAACCATCACCATCTACACCTCACCATGATCTCATCTACATGTGGCACTCGAGTAGTCTAATTGTTCACATCTAATCCTGTCTTTCCAATTAACAAACAATATTCTTCTGAAGGCTTTATTCGCATTTCTACAAAATATGTCCATACAGTTACACAGATATCACGAAACTGATATAAAACCTGATTTTTAAATGTAAATTCATGCAAGTTTATATCCATATTTTAATTACCCTGGTTTTTGTCTTATTTTTTTTTTTAATCTTCCCCTCAACTCGTATTCCAAAGATCCTGTAATAGATAGATTTCCTAAATATTTAAATGATTCAACCTCATCAATACTTTTTCCTTCCAATGATATTATATCTTCCATTGCACACTTTGTTCTTATCATCTCTGTATTTATTTTATATATCTTTAGTCTAAACTCATGTCATATTTCATATTTTCTGGCAAAAAAATCCTTGTAAATATTTTGGTGTTATGCTGATATATACAGCTTCATCGGTATACCCCAAGTTTGCTAACTTCCAGTCACCAATCCAGTCCAAACCTTATACACCATCTCTAACTGTTTTGTGCATTGCAAAGTCCATGTGGAGGATTAACAACGTAG
>NC_090736.1:119695960-119703460 GCF_036898095.1 Palaemon carinicauda
TTGATCCATCTAGGAATGCTCGCCTTACTTCGCTATTCTTTTGGATGTTGTAGTAGGCAGACATTTGATTCTTGATGGTTTAAGTGAAGGTTGCAGAGTAATGCTTATGGTCTGGCACATTAAGTCTGATTTGGCTAGGTGGTCGGCCTCGTCATCTCCAGAGATTCCGGTGTGGCTGGGAATCCAATTCAAAGTTACTTGCCTGTTGTTGCTTTGGTGGGCTAAGGCTAGGAATTGGATTGCTGTAATGAGATAAGCATTCTTAGTGGGTTCTTTGTTGCCGAGGGCCAGGATGGCTCCTCGGAAATAGATATGGATTTTTGTTTCCTTATTGTAGGTTGGCAGAGTGTTCTAGGGCTTTTGCAATAGCCACTAGCTCAGTTTGTAGTGTAGAGGCATGGTTAGAAAGTCTCCAATTTTCTCTATATGCTGATGGAGAGACAACAGCAGCAGCTGTTGCAGGGATTGCGCGGTCCAATCGGTATAGTAGATGTTAGGTGCAGGTGTGTTCCTGATTGCATTCTTGGCAGCTTCATTGAGTTGCTCAGGTGTGCAGAGGGCTTTGCTTGCTGATGGTAGGATGGTGAAGCTATATTTGATTGGGTCCTGAGACCAAGGGGCAGGAGTGCTCTAGCCATAGTGCTTTTGTTGTCTCTTGGTTTTGTGGGCCTCATTTTGCCTTTGCATCCTTCTGAGTGTGTCTAGTAGTTTCTTTGCATAAGAGTTCTGCGGGTTTACCTCTTCCGCTAGAGGTAGAAGTCTTTTCAGTTTGTTGTTGAGTGGGCTTGTCCTGTCTGCAATGATTGGGTTGAATATAATACTGCTATTCCTAACGTCAATCCTAGCTGAAAGGGAAATTAGGTTGGTTTGTGCTCTAAGTAAGCAGAGTCTTGTCCACATTGGAGAGACACTGATGAGTCTCATGGCGTTGTTTTGCACTACTTCCAATGATTCTTTTTGGGTGTCGGTCAGTGTGGTGAGTGTAGCTGCTGCATAATCAATGTGGGATTGAATTGCTTGTAGATAAAACAGTCTTAGCAGATTGTTTGATACTCCTTGTTTGAGGGAGGTCATTCGTCTCATGGCTGATAGACGAATCTTTGTCTTTTCTCCGATGTATGTTACTTCATTAGCAGGTGATAGGGTTTTGCTAATGATTACTTCAAGGTACATGGATTGATTTACCCATTCAATGGTTTCAACCCTCAGAGTAAAATTCTGAGGGTTTTGCGGGTGTTTTATTACCATGGATTTGGTTCTCTTAGTGTTGATCTTTAGGCCAAGATCGTTGCATTTTGTCTGGATCATGTCCAATGCTTTTTGGGTAGCATTCTTTGCATGTGGTTTGCATGGACATATAATACATATGTCGTCTGCATATATGAAGATTTCCACTCCATTTGTGAGGTTTAAAGTGGCTAGGTTCTCCATTAGTAGATTGAAAAGGTAGGGGCTTAGAATGCCTACTTGTGGTGTTCTGTTTTCTAGGGGGATGAAATAGGTGGTTTTTCCTTGGAAGTGTGTAATTCCAAGTCCAGGCCAGTAAGTATCCTTTTACTCTTTTTTCTTCAAGTGTAAAGGGAATGGTAGGTGAGCTGGCTAGCTCAAAGGCTTTCTCGAGGTCGAGGAATATGACAAAGGCTTTTTTGTCAATAATTGTTGTAAGGATATCTGTAATACATTCTTGAGTGCCTATGTCGCTCCTATAGGCATATAGGCAATGATGTAATTGGCCTATTTTCCACTGCAGTCTGCTGAGTACCATTCTCCCAGCTACTTTCTCGGTGCAGCTAATCAAAGCTATGGGTCGGTAGGTGTCTGGTTCCTTGGGTTTTGGGATTGGTTTAATGTCCTGCTGGTTCCATGTAGTTGGGCGTAGTCTTTCTGTGTGTGTCCTGTTAATCAAGTGCAAGTATACCAACCTCGTTCGGCTTCCCAGGTTCCTCAACCTGCTGTATGTGATGAGGTCAGCTCCAGGGGCAGTGTCCTTTCTGCCTTTTGCAAGGGCCTTGTTGATTTCCTCCATGGTGCAGGGGTTGTCTTTATCATCTACCATGTTGCATGCGGTTTCGATGATATTGTTCCTGATTGGAATCTGGGTTCTCTGCCTGTTTATAGTTTGCAGAGATAGGTTGGTGCTTTTTGCTCTGTCAGCAAAGTTTTTGGCAATTCTGTTTGCTTCAGCTAATGGTTTTGGGTGTGTGACTCTGGGTGTACTATACTTCCCAGAGACTGTTGAACTAGCCCCATAATTTGGCTAGGGATGTGATGAAGTTGACTGCATGGCACCATGAGTACCATTTGTTTTTTTTTACTTCCAGTGATACTTGCACCGAGTGTTTGATGATCTCCACAAGTAAATCATGGAGCTCATCAGTTCTGTGTCTTCTGAGAAGTTTTCTGGTTCTATTTATTCTGGCATTCATTTCTTTGATGCTACTGTTATAGTACCAGGCGTCGGCGTGTTTTCTCTCAGAGTGCTTTTTCTGAGGCATGGAAACACTGGCGGCTGCACTTAGTTGTTTGTTAAAATTGAGTGATATGGGGGAGATATCATTGTGAGGGTTTTTTTTTATGTATTCCAGAGCCCTTTCTGTCATAGCTGGTTTGAATTTTTCCCAGTTGGCCAAGTCTGGGTTTTACCTTTTTGGGGGTGGAAGAGGAGAGGGGTATTGCTCCAGTTCCAGTTTGATTTCTATGGCAAGGTGATCACTCGTTAGTACAGGATGCAGCTGCCATCTAGCACCTTTTTGCATGGCACTAGAGAGGAAGGTGAGGTCTAAGCGACCTTCTTTCAGATGGGTGGCTTCTGTAACATTGTTAAGCAGTGTTTCATCAGGATATTCATGCAGTAAGGCATGCAAGTGTCTGCCTGTTTGATTTACTGCAGATACTGAGTTCAGGAACAGTTGGTTGGCGTTGAAATCTTCTGCAATTATTAAGTCATCCTCGGAGGCGACAGCGTAGAGCGCCTCTGCATTGATGTTTTTGCTAAGGATTTGTAGATGTTACGGACTGTGAGAGTTATGGCAAGCAGAGATATCTGAACACTCAGAGTCTCTGCCTCTGTCCCACAGTCGATGCTCGGTGCTATTTTGGAGGGGATGCTGCTTTTAACAAGTGTTGTTAGTTCTCTTGTTGTTGGTGATAGATACGTAGTGAACATTTTGTATCCTGAGAACGCAAATGGTGTGTTCATATTAAGCAGAGTTTCTTGCAGTACAATTATGTCAGGGTTTTGCACTGAAGTTTTGGATTGCATGAATACGAACTTGTTTTGTAGTGCGCACACGTTCCATTGGAGCACTTTCACTTGGGTGTTTTGGTGGGTGTTTTGGTTGTTGTGAGTGGTTGTGTTAGGATCATTTGTGGGAGGGTCTATGAAGGAAATTGAGCGTTAAGTTCAAGGGCGGCGTTTTCAAAAATGAAATCGTCAGGAGACTTCTTAGTGAACTTTACTTTATGGGATCGCAAAAAACTGCAAAGAAGATAGCTAATGGCTGCTTGAAGAGCATCCATGGGGCAAGCAGAAAGGTCATACGCATTAGTGTCAATAATTGGAGGGGGTTTGGCTGGGCGTGAGGCGCTTGGTTGGCTTCTGACAGCGGGAGTAGGTAGACCGGGGAATTCTCTTAAGGAGTGATAGGAGCTGGGTGTGTGGGTTACAGGTGCGGAGGAGGACGAGGAAGGTCTTTTGTGCACTAGGGCAGCAGAAGGATTGCTAGGAGAGGTAAATCTTAGAGGTGAGGGAGTGGAAGGAGTGTGGGATGGGGATCTTTTTGACTTTGGAGGAGGTTTAGGAAGACGTTGAGGTTTAGGTGCCGGAGGGAGACTTGGAGGAGAAGGAAGTTCAGAAAGGGCATGTCTGGAGGCATTAGGATTTTGTTGGTAGGTGCGGTTGGTTGGTGGAGGGGTGAGGTTGGTTGAAGGTCGCTGCATTTAACGTGGCTGACATGGATCGATGTTGTAGTGGCGATCTACTCCCTGACGGTCTGCGATTCGCGGAAGTCGAAAGGGACATCTATCATGCCACGCATGATGAGACCCTCTGCAGTTCAAGCAGTGGGCGGTGGTGTGGTATCCAGCCTTGTGCCTGGCAATGCAGTAGGCGGTAGGGTGCTGCCTGCTGCTGCAAACTTAACAGATCTCTGGACCTGTGCAGCGGCTCTTGTGGTGGCCATACTTCTTGCATCGGGAACATCTAAGTGGTTCTTTAAAGTACTCCTCGGTGCAGAAGGTGCCCCAGTGGCCGAAAGAAAGCTGAGGATACTGCCTCCAGCTTGTGGGACCTTCTTTTGGTCCTTTCCCCCACATCTCTTGGCAGTGAGGATGGAAGGATGTTGGAGCACAGGTTCGAGTGGGAGTTCGAGGTCATAAACTATAAAGATGGTAGTGGGCCTGTTGGTGAAATCGAGCTTGCGCACGTTCTCCTGCTGCTCAAGGTAGGTCTTGGTGGGTAGATCCTTGGCAGAGATGACCAACTGTCCACTGAGGTTAGGACGTATGGTCATGTTGAGGTGCAGGTTACTGGCCTCCATGGTGGCAACAGCAGCATAGGAGGTCGTGCTGGGTTCTGGAGTCAGTCTGAACTGGGTAGGATTCGAGATGCTATCCTTGGATTGCAGTGCAGGTGGCTGTTGAGTGGGGTTGTTGTCTGTGTCCTAGTGGTCTTCGTCTTCATCTTCTTCTTCATCTAGCGCTTCTGGGCTGTCTGAGGTCTCTTCTTGGAAGTCTCTAGAGGTCCCTGGAATTGGTTCGGCTGCAGGTGACTTCAGTCGGTTTTTATGGCTCCTCAAGGTGAAACATCTAGGCTTTTCAATCCTTCCCTTCTCCACTCTAGTTCGAGGGGAGGAGGTAGCGATAGGGTAAGAATTCCTGGCTGCCATCGCAAACACACGATGGTAGCCTTCAGCTGTCGAACAGTGCTTGGTTTCAGGTGTTGTCTCAATAACACAAGATAAAAGAGTGTTAAGGCACAGATCAGTTACAAACTTGCAAAACACTCGGAAAAGTCTACAGGCAAAACACCGATGATTTCAGTTACTCTGCTGTAGAAACTGCCGATGAGGTGATCCTCTCACTAAGCTGTTAGCGATAAGGATGCCCTCATTCAAGCTGGGGTTGTCTTAAAAATGAATAAAGGCTCCAAGATTCTTAGTTGGCTGATGCTATTATGTCTGTCTGTAATTTTGAGATTTTCCTTAGAAAGGGCAAGACCAGATTTAAATGCATGGTCATAAAGAGCTGAAATTGGTTTCCTATTTAAAGGTATATTGGTTCTTACCGATCTCCCCATGTGCTCCAAAATCCTACACTGAAGCTGTCTAGGGGTGCTTCAGGTGTAGCACTCATTACAGAGTGCACATTGAAAAGTGTATATGACAACGGAACATAAGGGAGTAGGTAGACTCCCCTTATATCTTAAAAGCGAGTCATAAGAGAGCTTTTTAGTTAAAGTTAGTCTTAAATCTATCTGTGATAACACTTCCCCACAACACATATAACCTCTGTTCTTAGTCTCACCGAAACATAACAATAGTATGGAAAGGATACATAAAACTTTTTCTTAATGACCGTTTGAATTGCTAAATTTTTAGTGTAAATTTTTGTTAAAAACTTCTTCACTTGATTGCAATAGAGGTAACTTTGGAGGGAACCTATTTTTAATAAAAAACAAAAATATTTTAGAAAAGTCTCTTCTTCATGAAACTTCAGATAAGTTGAAAACACATGATAACATCTACATAAATGGGTTTATCGAACTAGTTTTGTTGATTTATGGTTTCGAACTTAAAAAAAGGAGGGCTTAGCTTTGTAAAAGTTTTTTTTTTTTTTTTTTTTTTTTTTTTTTTTTTTTTTTTTTTTTTTGGAAATACTGGGATTTAAAATGTATTATTTTTTCGAGTGACTAAGACATTGAGAAAAGGCAAAGTATCGTCTTGTTCATTTTCTTTCGTAAATTTTATAATGCTATGCTTTGTATTTAAATAATCTAAAAACTGGCTTAGGTGATCTAAATTTTTGAAAAGCAAATATATATCGTCTACATATCGACGATACAAAAAAGGCTTAAATTGCAGAGGACAATTACTCAGTCCTTTACCTTCACAATAACATAGAAATATATTTGCCAATGTTGATCCAAACGGCGATCCCATTACTACTCCATCTACCTGCTCATGTAACTTGTCATTAAACATGAATGTGGATGTAGTGGTAGCTAGTTCTAATAGTATTTTAAAATGTTTTTTTATTGAAACCTTCGAAAATGTCATATGGGTTAAGGAAATGTGTTTTTTAAGAATCATCGCCAATGCTTCTCATAAAGGAATGTTTGTGAACAAATTTTCTATGTGAGAGTTGCACATAACATAGCCATGCGCATCTTCGACAGAATTTATCAACTTTACCAATTCAAATTCATTCAGGGTATATTCATTTACTGTGAGAGGGGCAAGCTTAGTTACTAGATGTTTGGACAGGTCATAGGAGCAGGTATTAATAACGCTGATAATTGGTCTCTGAGGAATGCCTATTTTGTGAATCATTTGGGCACCATACATAATACCAGGTTGTGTTCCTTCTTGCCATCTTTGATTAAGCTGTTCAAACACCTAGTAACTATGCTCGTCCCTCTCACAGTAAATGGAAATAACAAAAGAATTCACAAAAATTTTCATTTAATAACAAGATGGCTACTTATCTAATCCCAGATACCGAATTTTGAGCTATTTATTCTTCCAAAACAATCAATGGACAAAAGAGAGCCGTTCATCGTTGCTTTCC
The DNA here is from genome assembly GCF_036898095.1 of Palaemon carinicauda. Lineage (NCBI taxonomy): Eukaryota > Metazoa > Arthropoda > Malacostraca > Decapoda > Palaemonidae > Palaemon > Palaemon carinicauda. The sequence goes on from NC_090736.1 coordinate 119,702,747, forward strand.
ATGTTATGTTTGGAAGGAAATATCGGTATGCTAAATGGTAATTTTTTCGAAAGGATTGTTCAGCTTTTCTCTCTTGTTCTGATCATCATGATCTCTTATATAGCATCACTATACAAAACAAATCAATAAGTAAAACATATTGAAATAATCTAATCTAGCCTAAATTCTTGCATTCTAGAGCTACCGGGACGAACATAGACCATGGACTGCGCGGGACCTATTCTCAATGAAAGAACTTTTACATGGAAGAAAAGGGACCTAACCGACGCTTTAGTCGATAGCTAAAATGGAATTTAAGAAATATTCGTTTTCCTATTTTAACTGACATTGCGATGTTCTCTAGATGTTATTTCCTGCAACAATATTCATAAAACTTTACCCATTACCCGATGAAAATTTTACATGTACTATTCTGAAGAATCAACTCCTATCCCAAGGCCAATAATTGGAAACAGAGATTGAGTTCTGTTCAATTTAAATTTTTAAGTCATCTGTGAATGTCAATTTAACCATTGCAAGGGACAAAATCCATTTTCCACTCCACGCTCTCGTTAGATATTCATATAATTATTAGTATTAGTTTGAACAAAGATTGGTTGTTTTGGTCGAAGACTCAATGTCAGAAAAAAAAAAAAAAAAAAAGAGTCATCATGTCGTTAAACCCTTTCTTATTATTCTAACTACCAGTAGCTTTGTTATTAACAAAATTCTACG
>NC_090736.1:119705960-119713460 GCF_036898095.1 Palaemon carinicauda
GTTCATATATCAAGAGCAGGGGGCCAGATTTCACACGTATGACTTTTTTAGGGGAAAAGACATGTACTGCATGTATATCACACACACTTGTACGGTAGAACGATATTCTCTTTTGTGTTGTATATTGTGCTCTACACCTCACTGTTAAGAAAACCTCTTTATAACTGTTCCTTTTGTGAATTATTTTTTTTAGATTTTTGTGGCCTTCTGCTCTCGAAATCTTGTTTTTAAACTCACTGTCTGTTGAAATTAAGTTAGTTGTATTCAGTTTTTCTCTATCAAAACCTCATGCTTCACTCTAATACTGCCAACTCTTTCTCTATCAGGGAAAATTTCACACCATCTTCCATCCAGAACTTCACCAAACTCCCATGGTTCCCACCAACCAAGGTATTTCAACATCATATCAAGAGTACAGGACTCCCTCCGTTTGGTCCCGGATCGTTTGGCAGCCACTATATGAATGTTTGCCTAAGTGGAAGAAATGCGCCTTTGTCAAAAAGCTTAGACCTCATGTCCGTCACTTGTGTACATCGTTGTGGGCCTTTATGGGGACTACAAGGGTCTGATTATTCAGAAGGTACCGAATCACTACACCCTACCCTTTATATTGGTGACGTTACCTAATACTTACAAAGAGCGAAGATGCTCTCCCCTCTTGATCTCTTGAAGGAGTATTACCAAGTGCTCGTGAACCAAGAACACATCTCCAAGACTACCATCCCCTCCTACTTCGGGACTTACCTTCTGTGTATGTTACTTGCATGACACACTTGTGTTCTCTTCCTTCAAAGCAAAACATCTCTGTCAACTACGCATTGTTCTCGCACTCCGGCAATGAAATGGCCTTGTTATCGGTTGTGACAAGCACCAATGAGTTATCATTCTTAAGGCACCACATCACTCCAAAAGACGTCCCCATCCTACTTGATAAGGTATCAGAGGACTAGAAAAAAATTTTGGCACACTAAAATACCGTAAACAGTTTTTGCCAGCCATCACAGTCACTCTTGCTCTCTCTACGCCCCTCTCAAAGGCAAACCAAAAGCCCTGAAATGGGTCCCTTTCAGGAAGGGCCTTTCTGCTACGCAAAGAATGTCCAATCAACTACTTCTGCTTGTAGATTTCTTGTGCCCTCTCCTTCTCTACACTGCTGCTAGGGACGTCATTATTTGTGCAGTGCTCGAGCAGGTGGTCCGTGGCTCATCCAGCCCGTTGGCCAAGCCAGAATCCGGCTAATCTACAATATACAGCGAAGCTCTCATGTTGCATTTATCGGCCTGCAACTTTTTTCAATTCTTGGAAGGCACGCCCTTCAACATTCACACTGGCCCCATGCCCCTGGTTCTGGCCTTAAATTGAAAGTCCTACGCCTGGTCCGCCCGCCGACACCAACACCTCTCCACTGTGGCTGAATTTAACTAGACTCTTCAACATGTAGCTGGGATAATTAATCCCATTGTCAATGCAATGCCAAGAAATAAATTGTACACCATTCACATGTGATTGGAATATATATCTTAGCAGTGGCCCAAATAATATTCCCAGTGTACCAATCATGCAGAACATATTGCACATCCCATCATTGGGAAGATTTCTAATCTGAGATGTGAGTACTGGTAGGCTGTGACCCTGTATAACTGCCACCATGCAGCGATCAACTGAACACCTACTGAAGACAAAGATCATTTGGTATAATATATGCTTGTACACCATGCCAAACTTCAAAACTACCTTGACACACGGATTCAGGGGTGGGCACCTTTCTTCTAACTCTGCGTCATTTATCACAGTTCACGTCAGTGTAGTAGGTCCCCTTTCAACACCTCAAGGGCGTCATTACCTATTTACCGACATTGACTGCTTCACTTCTTGGCCTGAAGCCATCTCCATCTTCAAACAGCAACGCCTACCTCATGTACTATCATGAACAGAAGTTCGTTCCCTTAGACCTCCAGAGAGTGAACACGAATCGCCTGACTATGAATCACCGAAGCTTTTGAACAAATAATTCATGGAAAACCCAAGAGATGGCGCACCGCAAGGACGTTGGGTGCAGAGAGGAATAGGAAGTATTTATTTTTCTAAAGCATTAAGTAAAGTCTCCATAATCTGATATCGTTAGAAAGTGATAGATGATTTTGTTGTTTTTGACGTTACTGGGTTTGCATGTGCAGTTAACGAAATGTGCAGTTAACGAAATATGCTAGATAAATATGAGAATAAAATTGTGCTTACGATATCTACATTCTTGAACTGGTATTCTCATACAACATCGTATCTTATCAACAGACATGACCAACCAAGGGTGATAACAAAAAATTTTAGCTTAAATGTTTACGGAAGTGTTTTATAATCTGCTATTCGCCTATCGTAAAAAACCAAATAAACATTTGTAGAAGTCAGCAATTTTTTTTTTTTATTTCACTTGCGTTATTAATGTAGTAACCACAAACTGCAGTTTCATATGCAAATATTCATAGATTTATCATGTTGCGTAATTGGGCCAACATTCTGAGCGGAGGTGGGTGAGAAGGGGTATGACACCCAATACCCGTTTTCGGACACTTGAAAATACGGATTTTTTTGTAATTTGATGTATATTAAGTCATTATGAAATATGAAGATATTAAGTCATTATGAAATATGAAGATATTAAGTCATTATGAAATATGAAGATATTTTCACCATAGTTAATATTCAGTAGCAAGAGAGAAAGGCTGAAAGAGGAAAAAAATGTTAATGAGGTGACAAATATTCAAAATAATAGTCTATTGGTTTCATCAATCACTTTATTTGCAATTTTCTACATAGTGCGTTTGTTATCAATTTTGTTAATATAGTTTTTAAGTATGATATATATATTTTTTTCTTTTTACCATTAATCTTTATGCTGGCAGGACACATTGAGCTAATTCCAGAACCAGCATGTCCTAGATTTGGTCAATGTCAGGTACTGTACTACAATATTCGTGGTCTTCATGCAAAAATTCAAGACGTTACAGTTCCGCATAGGCAGTAAGATATTCTTTCTTGTTAAAAAACTTTGGTTCCTAAAATGAGGCTCTCATCTGAGCTCCTTACAAAGGGTTTTAAGAAGCCAATAATCTTTATACAGGATTCCATTCCTGGGCTATGGGAATGGCGGTGCATATCAGGACTAAGTACCCTGCTTCTATTAAATTCTGCTATAAATGTAGATGTCATGATATTCAGGTAATAAAAGTATATGGCAGTAATAAAAACTTATATTTGTGTTTAATCTACTTCTATACAGACATGAATGATTCTATCTTCGATTGTCTTCTTGCCATTATGGCTAAGATACAAGGAGAGGATCGAACGGCCTCTTTTGTCATTGTTGGTTATTTAAATGCTTACCATAGGTTAGTGGCTAAATTATGTTAATTTTACCAATCACCATGGCTCAAGAGCTTTAGAAGTCACTGAATCTTACTGTGAGCAAATCATAAGCCTACTTGGACCTCGTATAGACTGACTCTCTTGGCGTTATGTAACAAGTAAGGTTGGTTCTCCGGTTGGGACATCTGATAATACAATAATTTCATTATTAATGAAGACTGAACAGCCTGTCCCTGATGTATCATGCTCGTTAAAGATATATGTGAAATCTCAAGCCGGATAGTATGGGATTTTAAGGTATGGTTTTGGCCCGAATTGGTAACAATTTCATAGTATTGCAGATACTTTTGTTTTGTTGACTAAGAATCTACTCAACATAATTGATAGGCATATCTTTTCTCGTGTGCTAAGGTACCGAGTGAAGGACAAACCATGGTTCAATCATTCTTGTTGATGTGCTTATTTGGAGAAGAAGGAGGCCTACCATCTCTGGAAGGGTAACGTATCAGATTTGTCGTGGAATAACCATACTCAGCTTTGGGCTTTGCTCAAACAATTTATGCTTCAAATGAAATGTAGTACGATTTAACCATAAAAGACCCTCTTTGTTGTAAAACCCGGAAACATAATTGGTGGACTACCCTTAGATATGCACTTTTTGATGTAGATGTAACCGTTCCTACTTTCCCCAAAACCGATGGCTCTATCACACACTGCCCTTTTGGCTGATGTACTTGATAGTATGCAGAGTAATAAAAAAAAGATATCTTCCTCATTCCTATTTTCCTGGGGCTAAACTAACTAGTTTAGTTTTTTGACCTCGTGGATCTAAAGCTGTTTAGATGGACCTAGATGCTTATGGTGGTGTGGACTAAAATGGTATTTTTCCTTTTGTTTTTTTCAGGAAGAATCCTCAAGTTTTAGCTCCAAAGTTATCTGTTATTATACGCAAGCTAGCAAGAGGAGGAGCTTTTAGCTAGAGAATTGTTAATGTTGCTCCACTATTTAATTATGTTTATGGTAGCTCAAGCCCAACTGATTATCTCCCAATTTCCATAACTCCCCTATTATCTATAATTTTTTTGCGTCTTCTGTCAAAACGACTCAATTTGTTCTTTGAAAGTATTCATCTGTTCCCTATTTTGCGATTTAGATTTCGTAAAAGGCCTTGGAGCATGTGATAACCACCTTACAATATCCAATGTTGTAGATAAATCCCCTTATTGAGGTCTGGATGTTCATATGATTGACCTAGATTTTAGTCCTTCCTTTGACCGTGCCCTGGAAAGGTATGATGGGTCGTATGCGACTCTTACAGCATTTTCGAAACCTTTTTTTTCCCCATAAATCATCAGCTGTCTCGAATATGGAAGTGATCGACCTGCAAGGGGCGACTAGTCTACATACCATTGTCTGCTTTAGGACTGATTTTCGTCTAACTTCCCTCCTTCCCAATTTTTTTTACACCCCCCCCCCCCCCCCCCCCCGGGGTCGACCTCGACCCTGACATACCTTTATAGGAGTAAGTGATCAAACAGCAAAGTTATTACATAATTATGAATTGTCGAACAGTGTTGATACTTGTTTGGTTCTTTATAGTTGGAAAGTGTGGATGGATGGTGTGTCTACCACTTGCATGACATTGGTTTTGGCTTAGATGCCATATATTGCCATGAGGTCCATTTTCCCTAAAATGCTAATTTCTGAATTTTTTTTATTTTTTGCAAATTTGATTTTTATCTATTTATTTTGAATTTATCTTCAATAATGGCCAGCAGGCAGTATTCCCTCGGCATGGATGTCATCAACACACTTCTAATGGAGTTAAAAAGAGATGTTGATGATAATATGGAGTTTGCAACCTCATTCTTCATTTCAAGTGGTAGATTGGACTGTAAGAGTTGTTGCAGTCTGCGGCCATTTTGTTGACATACCCGAAAGGTAAGTTGGCATATCTCTATATATTCTTGTTCTGTATAGAATTCGTGATATTTTGGTATATTTTAATGTATAAATATCATATTTTATAAGAGATACAATGATTTTCATAAGAAATTTACATTGTGAAACTAGGCTGTCAAAAATTACCTTTAAATTTCGCCCCTGATATAACAGTAAATCACATCTTAGTGCACATTTTATTATGTATTTCTGTTCTAGGATAATATGAGTTTATTCTATAAAAAATTAGCCTCTTCCTATTTCATTTGGGTACCCAAAAAAATTCATGAAATTTGGACAAATTTTTTTGGCCAAAAAAAGTTACCCCTTTTTTCTCATTTCAGATCTTGACTTTTATGGGTCCAACTCATTTCCAGCAATTACACGTATATTTCTATTTTTTGTGAATATTTACGTCGTCTTTTTTTTATACTTAAATTTTTAATATATTTCCAATTAATAGTTATTTTGTAGATGGGTATCATTTATATTTTCAGTAGTTTTTAGCATTCTTTGAAGTATTTTTAGCAAGTCAAACAATACAGATTGATGCATAACTAAATTTTTCCTGAATTTTTTCGGAGTTCGGGTCGCGTGCGACCGAGTATGCCCTTAAAGGGGTGTCCGAGGAGCGTACCTATCCAGGGTTAATCATGAAGCCGTTGCTTTAAAACTCAGACAATTAGGATTATGGGGGTCATTTCTTAGCATTATCATGGACTTTTCAAGTAATAAGTTGCAAGGAATTGTTGTTGAATGGTACCATAGTGAATACAAGAATATGATATATGGTGTTCCTCGAAGTAGTGTTCTTGTCCCATTAATGTTCATATTAAATACACGTGCCACGTGGTTTGGCCTAGAAAACAAGCTTGTTACTTATATAGATGATGCTACAATTTTTGCATCAATTCCATCTCTTGAATGTAGATCTGCGGTTGCTGAATTCCCTCACAGAAATCTAGCCAAAACTAGTGCATTGTGTAAATTATGGGGCATGAAGTTGAATCCTAAAAATAGTCAAATTATGTGTGTAAGAACGTCAAAGACAGTGTGTTGTGAACATCCAGATCTCATCATATATAATGTTTCTTTAATTCCTCTTTGGTTCATAAAATTCTACGTGTGTCTACTTTTGATAAAAAGAACTACATCAGGGGTCTTCTTTCAAATGCGCAAAAATTTTTGCTATTAAGAAAGCCTTTTAATATTTGCGTTGATCAATCTGTTCTGGAGAAGTGTTCTATTTACTTCATTCTACATGGCCTCGAGTATTGCTCTCCTGTCTGGCCTTCAGATACTGATTCTCATCTTAATTTGACGGACAGGAACTTACGATGTATTTAATTTCTTATTCCTGTTCTAAATATTAATCGCTGGCACCGTTGTTCAATCAGTTCGTTACGATTGCTCCATAAATTTTCATAATTCTGATAATCCTTAACATTTACATCTTGTTGGACAGTTCCAACCAGCTTGTAATACTAGGCATGCAGTTAATTGTATTAGTCAGACATTCTCCACCATAAGTGTCCATACTACATAGTATTCTACAACTTTCATTCCAGTTGTGCCAAAGTTTTGGAATGATCTTCCTAATCAGGTAGTTGAATCGGCTACAAGGCATCCTATATTTTGTATATGAAATATCTGTTTTGAAGTTGCTACTGTTTTGATAATATTCTATTTTCATCATCATCTCCTACATCTATTGACGCAAAGAGCCTAGGTTATATTTCGCCAGTCGTCTGTATCTTCAGCTGTTAAATCAATACTTCGACATTAATCATCTCTTACTTCATGTTTCTTAGTCCTCGGCCATATAGGCAAAAATAATCAGACCTTTACTCTGTATCACCGTAAAATTAACGAGGAGTACTTACGTGATGCACCTTGGAATTAAACCTACTTTCCATATTAATGAAAGAAGATTCTCATTACCACGTGGTAACATAGCCTGGCTTACGGTAACCTCGAAATAGACTTCATATTTTGGTTAGTTTCCTATGGAAATTATCTTCATAGCACATGAAGTACAGAAGTCATTTGCATTTTGAAGTTTTTTTTTCTCTCTCCTTTTTTTTTTTTTTTTTTTTTTTTTAGTAGGCGTAACTTTTCGTCTGCTACAATGACGGTATATAGTGTATGAACAATAATATTGGATAGCAATTTGAAGCCACCTATAATTTTATGTTA
>NC_090736.1:119728460-119735960 GCF_036898095.1 Palaemon carinicauda
AGCTATTTCTAATACTGATTATTATTTTTTTTCTTTTTACTACTTTTAACAAGAATTTCTTGGTTTTCTTTTTTTTTGACATAATTAGATTCAATTGTTGTCGAATAATTGTAAATATTAAAATTTCGAAAAGGTTGACTTTATCACTCCGGTATTTACAAGACCTATTACAATTGAGATCTATTTTTTTTCATTTTTATGATAAGAATTCAAATCATCTGTTTTTTCTAAATGAATTAAAAACTTTGAAGATTTAGTTCCATGTCCTAGATCAAATAATAAAATATAGATGCTTTATGAAGCTCTAGCCTAGTCGACACAATTGAAACCATCCGAGATACCGTTCAATATAATCCTGTGAATTATATAAGTCAAACGAGTGCAAGGATTATCAGGGTGACTATGATATAAATATTATCGTATACATAATATACATTATAGATATGTAGAGAACGTATGATTACATTATGAAAATCATGAAAATCTACAGATAAATAAGTAGCTTGATGTGCTATTTGTAAGAAAATGGTATACAATAAAGGAATTTAAAACTTGTACACATCGCAATTAAATTAATAATAGTCTGGAAATTGCTGGTGACGAAATCTAGCAATGTTGACTATTGTTGCCTTATCCTTCGAAGCTATACAATGGGTCTTCAGCCATTCACATCACCATTAACCGGATGATGCACAATTCAACTAAATAAAAATCATAATACTACTTTTATTATTATTATTATTATTATTATTATTATTATTATTATTATTATTATTATTATTATTATTATTATTATTATTATTATTATTATTATTATTATTATTATTATTACTTGCTAATCTACAACTTTAGTTTGAAAAGCAGGATGACATAAGCCTGGGAGCAACATCAGGGAATATAGCCCACTTGGGAAAGTAATCAAGGAAAAATTAAATATAATAGGAAAAGTAACATTAATAAATATTTTTTATACAAACTATTCATTGGACAGAGTGTAGAACTCTCTAGATGGTAATTTGTGAAAGTGCCTAAAGATACATTGTTCAGAAACCTCTATCATTCTAAATAAGTTTCGCCAGACAATTGTAGATATCTGCAACAATTCCAGAGAGATAGTAAGATGCATATTTATTTGAATCCTATAAGACTTGTATGCATAGGGTAGATATTCAGAGCGCAAGGAGGATGGACGCTTGGGTCCTAGGCGTAAATTTTTTGGATATTTACACCTCTAAATATTAGGTATATCACCAGTAATGAGGAATATGTAGATAACTGAACACAATCATAAAGAAACATTATTGTTAATATCGAAAAGTAGTGAGAATCCAAATATTTTGTTATGTATATTGTGGGAACTTGCCTAATCCTCCAAATTACGATCACAGACTCATTACCCACTCCTTACATTTTGCTAATCAAAGGAAATGTCCATACACATTATGTAGAAAGGAGCCATGGCGGAAGCTAGGAAACTGTAGAGTAAGAGAGGTCATTAATTATTCATGAATTTAGAGATTTTTGAACTTTGTTTTAGGACATTGCCTTACTTATTCTTCCATCAATAAAGTGAACCAATGGTACATTACATGCATAATTCATTCCTTCAAATGATATTTAGATTGGATTTCCTAGTCTTGTTATGGTAACTCATGGAATTTCTATTCCTGATTTATCACAGATATTCCTATTGATAACAAGATACAAGAAATAGAAAACAACGGCTTCATAAAATTACTTTTCATACAGGGAGTAAATAAACCCGGACCATAATTGACATAGAATTCCTATTAAGCAGCCTCTTTCCAAAAAGTGAATAAATAAAAAAAAAATATAGAATTTAAAGTCTTTTTGATTCAAAAACTTTGGGGAGCTTGAGGCAGGAATGATATAACTAATATTTACGAACCGGTAGCTACCCCCCACACCCCCCACCCCCCCCCCAAAAAAAAAACACATACTACTGATATGCAGAAGGGATTTATTTTTTTTTTTTTTGGGGGGGGGACTATTATTTACGTCGATGTCATTGTGTTTTAAGGTGTATTATAGAAGCTGTAGTTCAATCGTCACGGGGTTGGTTTTCTCCACAAGAATTTCATATACCCTCGATCTTGCAAAAGACAGAGAACCTAGCTACAACATGTGGTTGCCTGAAATATCTTTAAGCATCGTCCATTAACCACATATAAGCACAACTTATTTATTTATTTATTTTTTTTATTGACGCATAAACTTGATTTGTTACCAATATCAAGCGTTCAGTTCACCAAAGAAGCTGATGAACGTGTGTTGTCTTTAGAGATAGATATGGAAATGACATACAATACTTTATATGAAACAAACTAACCTTGTTTTCTCTGGTTCTGTGTGCAGGAGGATCCTGGAATCCATTAGAAGAGACACTACCACCATCGAAAAGTGGCCCTTGCAGTGATAATAGGTTTATTTACTTGTTAACTATTTTTTGTTTGATTGTGTATTTTTTTTTTTTATGATTCTTTTTCTATTTTTTCAAGTAAATCTGATTAAGAGCATTCAATGTTTTTTTTATCATCAATAAATATAAAGTTAAAGAGGTTCTAAAAGACATGTAAAAGTGTATTTTCTGTTAATTCTTTGAAAGTACGGTAACGGTTGGGTAAAACTATACTATTCCAGCCACCCCTTTTTTTAAATTTCCTTACCAGAGTTAACGAAATATATGTATCTCCTAAATAAAGAGCATCATAAGGGCAGGCAGATAGGGAAATGTAAAGTAAAAATATACTTAAAATTCATGGCAAAATCTTTGTTAGAAAGAGGAAAGAAATTGCCGTTTTCGAAGTTGCATATATTTGCTTCAGGTCAGAGGTTTACTGATACTCATTTGCGGGTTTTGCATTTAGCCAGGAATTTAGATACTTTATAAAAACAAAATATATATGAAAATATTTTGATGAAAACGTTCTCTTGCGAGAACATGAACTTATTTGATATTTGTGATATGTTGTGGAATAGTAACTTTTTTATTATAATCTTTGTTCTTACCTTCTATCTTCATTAAAACTTGCACTAAGTAATGTATTTTCCATATCAAAATAAAACTTACTGATGTAAACAAAAGATGCAAATGGAAAACTAGATAATATCAAGGAGTTTAGGAATGAGAAAAAACAAATTTTTGGGGTTTATTTTTCGCTTTCAGTCAGACAGACCAATTCCTTTTTCCCTGCATTTTAGAGCAGTGAAAGGTTTGTCGATCAAATGGAATTATATACATCGTTGGGGCGAATGTACTGATCTGCTTACTCTACAAGGTTAAACAAGTAAGGAGTAGCCCTAAGAATGAAACTCATGCTCAGTAGGTAAGCATTATTTAAGCGTCTGGATTGTTTCTTCGGTCCCTAGTTGCGCAGGCTTTATCCAATTCTACCCTTCCAAATTCCAGCTTCATTTCTTTATTTTTCTTGTATAACATCATTTAAATTTTACTTCAGTATAACTGTAAGCTTCAACACTAGTTGGAGTTGACAGTAAAAGGCATCACAGGTATCAGTACATAGCTATACAAACTTAATTTACAAATCCCATTAAGTCAACTCGGGGAAGCATCAATAAGAAAGGCAGGAAAACCGACTGCAGAGCCGATTCAACTCTGGCCAGAATCCCATCGTTATTTGATATCAACACAAATACTTTACCAGGAGAGAGAGAGAGAGAGAGAGAGAGAGAGAGAGAGAGAGAGAGAGGAGAGAGAGAGAGAGAGAGAGAGAGAGAGAGATATTCCATTAAAATTTTCTTTGAATATGTTTATTGGTATTTGAGTTATTGACCCCGGCACCGAATTTGACAGCTGCTCCCCCCTACCTGGTTAAATGACTTGGCTATGGGTTGAGTGGGCTATGGGGTGGGTGAGTTGCGTTCGCAAGAATTCTGGTATTTCATAAAAGGTCACTCACCTCGTTTGCAACAATAATAATAACTCATGGACTACCTCAATAGAGGTGCTCACGTACTTTTTAAAGTTTACAAATGTTTAAGTGAGTAGACGAATGTTCTTTCTCCCTGATAATAATCCATATCCTCTGGCTGGCATGCTTGATTCTTAAATAGTTTTAAACTATATGTTGTTTCATAAACGAAAACAGGATCTAACAAATATTTGAATAACTGGGCGTTCCATCTTAAGTATGTGTTATATTTGATGGGAAGAAATTCCGTCTACGTTTCCGGAACTTTCCCAACAAATATCAGTGGATGATAGATTTGTGAAGACTTCGTTATTCATATAACTTTTTGAAACTGTGGATACTCATAGAGTATTTTATTTTCAAATTTGTAGCGTGTTGTTTATGCAATTATTGACTATTTGTTTTCTAAATGTTTCCAAAACTTTATCAATTCGCCTTTTCCCTAAATTGTTTCCCCAATTGATTTTTTACTTGACTTTCACTAAGTTCTTGGAGCATGTGACCCTCTCCTTACAATCTGCAATGATGTAGAGAATTCCCTTGATTGTTGTCAGGAAGTCTGCCTTATAGGCATCGATTCAAGTGCTTCGTGTGACCTTATTAATCATGACTCTCTTGTTTACAAACTTAAACAATTAGGAGTTGGTCTTTTTATAACGTCATTATTTGATTTTTGCCTATTTCAAAGAGTTATTGTTGATGAGCACCATAGTTAGTACTGAAATTCGATATCTGGCATTCCCCAGGGCAATGTTATGGGTCTGTTACTTTTCATACTCACTTGATTTAGTTACTCATGTTGAAATATTTTATATTAAGTATTCATTACTTCTCGTGAAGTTTACATATATTTTCTTTCATCACCGGGCTATTTGTCCCATTGGAGCCCTTGAGTGTATAGAAACCTACTGTTCCAAGTAGGGTTGTAGCTTATAATAATAATAATAATAATAATAATAATAATAATAATAACAATAATAATAATAATAATTATAATAATAATAATAATAATAATAATAATAATAATAATAATAATAATAATAATAATAACAATAATAATAATAATAATTATAATAATAATAATAATAATAATAATAATAATAATAATAATAATAATAATAATAACCTGATATTTTTAAAGAAAGTTTTCTATCAATCCTTTGTTATTGCTAATATTTCCAATTTTATGTCTCCAATAATATTGTTTTTTTCTTTTTGTGTAGATGCTTGCTTTGACAATACTTGTATTTGCCTAATTAGACATATGTAGTTCTGTGTTGCGAGTCTCTTGTTGCAGATGACAGAGATGGTTCAGTCAAGAACGGTAATTATGGTGATGCCCAAGGGCTCTGGAATGAAGTCTTTAATGGGGAGAATACTTATATTTCTATGGTTGAATTAGCAGGAAAGTTGATATTGATTTGGAAACTGCAAAAACTGCAACTGCAACATATGAGGATGATTTTTAAGTGGGCTAGCAATTAAAGTTTGGAAGAGACTGTTGGAGTTTCTTATCTTTTCCGGGTATTCTTGGGGAATGAATTAGTGAGTCTTCCTCACGATCAAGGTGAACTTGTTAAAGATTGGGTAGGGAGGTGGAGTTGTCCTTTGGAATAACCAGTGGCTTCTTTTGATGTACTTCAATGATCTTAACACTCTATGTAACAAGCTGAATGTTCGGATGTGAGTTGAAGTTGTCGTTTGGAGATCCATGTGGCTTTTTTGGAGTTTACTTTTTCAAGAATATTGTCGATGTAGTTAATGCAGTTGCAGTCAGCAGGTTAGGTGTAAGATCTTCTCTTTGCATAGATCGGGAGATGGAAGAGTTGCATGCTCTAGGTTAGGTTGATTCATGAGTGTAGTCCATATTGACGTCAAGAGGAAGCTCCATTGAGGTCATTTCCCAAAGGTCCATGATTTTTTTTCCGGAAACAAACGCTGCCTATGCATTCAATTCTTTAGTAAAACATTAGTAGTTCTTTTCACAGGTTTGCTAAACTAGCCAAAGGTTACAAGTAACTGCTGTTAACATCGGAAGTAGACTTCAGAGAGTTAGTATCTGCTGACAGTTCCACAGTTACAATAATGTCTCATACAGTTTGGGTAAATTTCGCGTGAGGGTCATTTCACGTCTTCATAAGGAAATTTTAGCTGTAGTAGCCAAGAATTCTAGGAGCTGCGACTGAGAATCTCAGTGAGAGCTGGGTGTGGAGGTCTAATTGGCTCAGGAGGTAAACTGCTTCCGACATAGAACGGAAGCCGTCTAGCTGGTACTTCTGCAAAAATTTGAGCTATTCCTTCCATCCTGCTGAATTTTCCTTGAATGGGGGGATTACTGTTAGAGAGAAACGTAGCCATCATACCGGTTCATGTGAAACAGTATATGATGTTGGTATCTTTGATGTTGTCATGTACGGGGAGAGCATGGTATATCTCATAACTAAGCTCCAGGTTTTCATTATGTGGTAAAAGAAAGTTCAGAATTGTCTGCTGGTCTATGGTAGAAACAATGTTGTTTATGATTCTTATCATACACCTCTCATACTCCTGGTACTATTTATGAGTGTGTTCTCAGAAATAGAGGTTGATCTTCGTTGTATGTGTGGAGTATGGCTCGTTATTATTGTATCAGCTGTTGAGTGTCTTAATTATTTCTCTATTAATCTACTTGTTAGGTTACCCATTGCTAACAAAGAGCAGGTGACCATTTCGAGTTCTTCTTGGGTAGCTTTCAATTTGGAACAACGAGATATAGCCTTATATCGAGAGGGGGTACTTACTATTTCCATTCATGCAGAACCCAAGATTAGTAGGTTTAGTGTAAATGGAGGTATTAAAGCCATAGCCCTTCGTATATATAACGACCTTGGGGAAAGGAAGCTGAAAATTGTTGCTGTGTTGTAATGTGAAGTGAAGGCTGGTAAATTATTCGATGGTTTGGGTAAGTCCCTGTATTTCAGGGGTGGGAAACGTGGACTTCATAAAGGTGTAAACAATTCACGTGTAAGCAGTTGGTTTCTTCTACAATAACCATATATAAGTAGTGGAAGACGGCTCCGCGTCCTAATTCTGGAATAAAATGCGTCATCTGTGAGTAGTGAAGGGCCTTTTTTTTTTTTTTTTTTTTTTATACAAGATATCGATAAATATACGTTCTTTATTTGAGAATAACATTTGGTACATATCGGCTTTATAATATGATGTAGAACTCTGCAATAATTTATGAAACAATTCTAAACAACTATGTTGAAGCATTTCCTTTTCGTTTTGACTTGACAAAATATTGGAAATGAGCTACAAACGTAAATTATATCTTGCTACTATGAAAATACGACGAGAAAATAACTGGATAATTATGAGAGAGAGAGAGAGAGAGAGAGAGAGAGAGAGAGAGAGAGATTTGGATTGGTTGATGAAGAGAAAAGTAAGCTATCTATTATTTTCTTCAATCATGTTTCCTTACCCAAATAGTCTTCTTTTTTTATGTCGGATCAAAGATCGGTAAAATAGAAGTACATGAATCAAACCATGAGGATTGACGAGATTT
>NC_090736.1:119740960-119753460 GCF_036898095.1 Palaemon carinicauda
CCAATCATTCCAAAAACATTTGAAGCATGATTACAATTTTTTTAATATTTAGTTAGCGAAATGTAATTAACATTGTAGTGGAGAACCTTAACAGCTTAAGATTTGCCAATGACTTTGTTGTGTTTAGTGATCATAGAAGGATTTAGAAAAGAAGACACACATTTGAATACGGAGGTACAATTGAGTACTGAGATTTAATATGAATAAAACAAATATAAACTTCAGTGAAAATGCACAAAATGAATAAGTGTTTTGGACGAACGTCTAGAGATTGTATTGAATTAATAACTTCGGCAGAGAGTAAGTGTTACCACAGGAACGAAATTAAAATAAGGATAAGCCATGGATGGAGACTTTTTCTAAACAAAATGAGATTAGTCAAAATTAAAAAGCCATTTTCTCTAAAAATTTAAGTATTTACTGAGATGTTCCTGCCATTTTCATCTTGCGCATCAGGAACTTGGAGTATTAGTGAAACCTTAGAACATAAGCTAGGTACAACTTTGAGAGATATGGAAAGAGTAAGGATTATATGCACATTATGATTATATACTCTCTAATATATTTGTAGCTAGCACAGAGCTTTATAGGCCATAATGAAGTATACGCCCCCCCTCACGATCTCATGTAATAGAAAAAAGAAGAATAGTCACCGATTATTTCAAAGTTGCACATCACTAATGCCGATCTATAGCTCACTAACCTTTAGTAATCAAATTGAATAAAATAGTCAAATTTGTTTGAAAATTACATTAACATAACAATAAATCAAATTTGAATATCATGGTATGTTTACCGGATTATGAATATTAAATTCTATCGCATAAATTCGAATCATACTGTATAGTTTTTGTTTTAATGAATAAGTTTCAATAATTAAGAATTTTCTTTCGAAGTGATATGAAGTCAGTAGATAGCTAAATTACTAGATTTATGTTGTATTTCGAGCTTGAAAGGGAAGTCATAGTGGAAGCAATAAAATGTAAACATCTAAGTGGCAAGGCACACCTTTTCCTACCTTGCCTAATTATGAGAATCTTATTACTGGTCCGACTTGATTAGGTATAAACTTGAAGAAAAATGGACAAAAAAATTATGATTGGGTGTTTCTTCATAGCCTTCAGAAAATTAATGAGGATAATATTAAAAGAAAAGATACAACAAACTAAGAAAACTAAGAGTTATTGGTGCTATTATAGTATCCTATCTATCGTCGAATTTCTACAATAGTATTGTATCTACCACAAAGTATGTTATCTATCCTCAATGTTAATCCTCCTGTTTGATGGGGATTATCAAACAGATTACTTACCACCAATATGTTATCCTCATTGGACTTTAATGATAGCTTGATGATATTTATTGGCAGGACAACACGAGTGCATAATTATAAGCAGTTTGCGGGGAAACTCTTATTACAAATTATTCAAAGCTCATCATACAACAATGCTACAAGTTATTCAAATGAAAAATCAAATATTGCAAAACTGAAAGAAAATAATCTATGAAAAAAATTCGATCAAAAATTTATTTTACTACTGCTGGTAAACATATATTACATCATTCAAGAAAGCAGAAAATGAATCGTCGCCTTTTTCTCAGAACTTTCCAACAGTAATGATCTAAATGGGATTGCAAATGCTAATGAGGTACTCCTCTCTTCTTCTTCAGTATATCAATCTTGGCATCCAGCCATGATCGCTCAATAGACTACGTATGTGCTCCTGAATTTGGGTCCACATAATTCTGTTGATGGTTCGTAATGGATTACAGATCCAAATTGGAACTCACGTTGTATGATAGGGATCAAAGTTTTCTTATCTCTTCTTCCAACGTAAAAGTACCTGCAATCAAGTCCATTTTTTAATCTAAAAACCCAAGGTCCATCGAGGCGAGCGCCATGGTTCTTTTTATTAACAGGTTCAGCATCAGAATCTTCAGAGTTTGGGGGATGGTCGCCAGCCAACAATCGACCACAATTATATTTACAGCGACCAGAAAATCGAGCCTCATCAATCTGTATGGGGTTTTCCTCAGTGCCAATCATTTAGCCTCTAGTTTGACATGAAACCATCACATCACACACTTCACGACACATATTAAACTAGTCAGTTACTCCATTGGGTGATTTCCCAGTTAATTGGATGGTAGTGTTAATTGGGGACTCGCAAACAAAATAATAAACCAATGCAAAAATTTCACATAAACTCAGTCTGCTGTTTATCTTACCATTCAAATTGCTATAGTGAAAAAAAAACTTGTTTCCTTTCCGAACCAAACGATAAGTTTGGCAGCTTTTTTTTGGACATATTAGTATTGGCACAAATTCTCCTTTTCTGTTCCTCTTCTCTTTTTCCTGCATCAGTGATCTGCATTTGTGACAAGGAGGCACATCTTCAACATGGTCAACAAGATCGTGTTCTCTTAAGTACGCCACGGCTACATCTTCGCTGGAAACTATTTTGTACAAATCTCTGCCAAGCATGGTGCTAGTAGATTTCCTTTTAGATATATGTGTGACAACAATGAGACTGAAAAAAATACTGGGTGAATAACAATGTCAAATTTTGGACTACTAATACACAGATAAACAAGAAGATTAACATTTCCTTATTCTAGTGCTAATCTGCCTTAGAAGAGACGGATTAGCTTTGGTGAAAAGTTGGTAATGATCCTCCTTATTAGAGGCGGATTAAAAAGTAGACCTTGTTGTTTGTTGCTTTTGAAGATTGCCTGGCCCTTTTGGCCAGACACTGGCTTTTGCAATCTTGCAGCCCGTAGGTGTGTTGGTAGGATATATTGGGATAGGTAGTTGGGATGGAGGATATTCTGCAAAATTTATTTTAGGATATTGGGATAGGTTTTGGGTTATGATGGGTTGCTTTGAGTAAGAAGTAATTGACTGTGGGAAGGGGATGCCTTCCCATGAGCTTACTGGCTCCAGTCCTAGTTAGAGAAAAAGAATTATAGTAGTAGGTCCCGATAAGTAGATCTCGGGAAGGAATTGAAAAGTTTTAGTTGGAGATGTTGATATAGGTGGAGTAAAAAACTTCATAGTGGTTTAAGCTTGAGTTGTGAGATGGAGGGATCGTGTGAGATTTCAGCTGAGTGGGAGAGAGCTGAAAGGAGGGAATTGTAGCAGTTTTAATAGTAGAGATAGGATGGAATAAAAAATTCCTGTACCTGTGAATATAAAAAAAAGTACAAATAAAGGTTACTTATGATTTGATTTATTGAGACTTTCAAAGGTGGTTGGGAGGGATGCCTGAACTAGGAAAAGAGAGATTGAAAGTGAAAAAGATGCTGGATACCAAAAAGACCGCCGACGGCTCCGATCCCATTTTACAACGTTGAAGAAAGGACGGGAAGGAAAAACTGTCTTCTTATAAGGAGTACGAGTTATTGCCCCAGGCCGCCAGCACCCGTTCTGATTCCAGCAAGAGAGATTGGCTGAGAGGAGAGAAAGATATGATGGAAATCAAAAAGACCGCTGACGGCTTTGACCCCATTTCCAAGCTGAAAAGAGGAGGGGAAGACACAATTGTCTCCTTATAAGGTGTACGAGTTGTTACCCTCAGCCGCCAACAACCGTTCTGCTCCCACCATAGAAATTACAGGGGGTATAAGAAGGTTTCTTTTCAATTGCCGCTTAGATTGCTGGTTGGCGTTGTTGCAACGTTATCTCGGTAGAGGGTAGCTGCGGAGAAAGGCGGAGAGGGTGTTATGATTGTCAAGTATGTGTTTGACAATTGCTGTTGCAGTTGCAGGATTGTTGGGATTGAAATCCTGCAGAAGTAGGCTTGTTTCCTGACATTGCTCTAGAGGTTCTTCTGTGTCTTGATTACAGTACTTGCACTGTCTTATTGGTGTATGGTGTGCAGCAGGGTCTTCGTCATTATCTAAGATAATTTGCCAGTTGCATAGATAACCCAGTCGCACTCTTCAGATGATTACTGCGTCCTGGCGAGGTGTTTGTCTTACAATTGGGTGTGATAATATGTTTGTCACTTCAATATACCACTTTGCAGATCTTGATCCATCTAGGAAGGCTCTCCTTACTTCACTAGTCTATTGGATGTTGCAGTAGGCAGCCATTTGATTCTTGATGGTTTTTAATGAATGTGGTAGAGTAATGCTAATGGTTTGGCACATCAAGGCCGATTTGGCTAGGTGATCGGCCTCGTCGTTGCCAGAGATTCCAGTATGGATTGGAATCCAATTCAAGGTAACTTACCTATTGTTGTTTTGGTGGAACAAGGCTAAGAATTGAATTGCAGAGATGAGGTAAACATTCTCTGTAGGTTCCTTGTTGCTGAGGGCCAGAATGGCTCCACTGGAATCTCTATGGATCGTTGTGTTCCCATCTTGTTGGCTGGCAGAGTGTTCTAGAGCTTTTACAATGGCCACTAGTTCCGTTTGCAGTGTGGAAGCATGGTTGGAATGTCTCCAGTTTTCTTTATATCCTGATGCCGAGATAACTGCAGCAGTAGCTGCAGGGATTGCACTGTCTACTGATCCATCCGTATAGTAGGCGTGAGGCGCAGGTGTGTTCCTGATTGCAATTTTTACAGCTTCAGTGAGTTTCTCTGGTATGCAGAGAGCCTTGCTTGCTGCTGGTAGGATGGTTAAGTTGTATTTGATAGGATCATGAGCTCAAGGGGCAGGGGAGCTGAGTGTATCCAGTAGTTTCTTTGCGTGGGAATTTGTCAGATCTAGTTCCTCAGCGAGAGGCAGAAGCCTTTTTAATTTATTATTGAGTGGTCTTTTTCTGTCTGCGATGATTGACTTGAATATAATGCTGCTATTCCTAATGTCAATCCTAGCTGAGAGGGGAATTATGTTGGTTTCTGCTCTAAGTAAGCAGAGTCTTGTCCACATTGGAGAGCCCCTAATGAGTCTCATGGCATTGTTTTGGAGTATTTCTAATGATGCTTTTTGAGTGTCAGTCAATGCAGTGAGTATGGGTGCTGCATAATCAATGTGTGATTGAATTGCTTGTAGATAAAACAGTCTTAGGAGGTTATTTGATACTCCTTGTTTTAGGGAGGTCATTCGTTTCATGGCTGATAGACGAATCTTTGTCTTCTCTCTGAGGTAGGTTACTTCATTGGCTGGTGATAGGGATTTGCTAATGATTACCCCAAGGTACATGAACTGACTCAACCATTCGATGTCTTCACCCCTCAGTTTGAAGTTCTGAGGGTTTTGCGAATGTCTTATAGCCATTGCTTTTGTTTTGTTGGTGTTGATCTTTAGGCCAAGTTGATTGCATTTGGCTTGGATCATGTCAAATGCTTTTTGAGTGACATTTCTTGCATGAGCTTTATGTGGACATACTATGCATATATCGTCGGCATATATGAAAATTTCCCCCCATTTAGGAGTTTTAAAGTGGCTGAGTTCTCTATTAGTAGATTGAAAAGGTGGGGGCTTAGTATGCCTCTTGGGGTGTACTGTTTTCTAGGGGGGTGAACTCAGTGGTTTTTCCTTGGAAAGTGACTCTAGCTTCTCGGTTTTGTGTGTAGTTTCGAGTCCAGGCCAGTAAGTGTCCTTTCACTCTTCTTTCACCAAGTGTGAAGAGTATAGTTGGTGAGCTGGCTAGCTCAAAGGCTTTCTCGAGATCGAGGAATATGACAAAGGCTTTTTTGTCATAAATTGTTGAGAGGACATCTGTAATGCATTCTTTAGTGTCTATGCCGCGTCTGTAGGCATATAGGTGATGATGTAGCTGGCCTTCTTTCCACTGCAGTCTGTTGAGTACCATTCTCTCAGCTACTTTCTCTGTGCAGCTTATCAAAGCTATTGGTCAGTAGGTATCTGGCTCCTTGGATTTTGGAATTGGTTGGGTGTCCTGCTGGTTCCATGTGGTTGGACGTAGTCTTTCCGTTTGTGTCCTGTTAATCAAATGCACGTAGACCAATTTAGCATGGTCTTCCATGTTCCTCAGAATGCTGTATGTGATTAGGTCGGCTCCAGGGGCAGTGTCCTTCCTACCTTTTGCGAGGGCTGTGTTAAGTTCATCCATGGTGTAGGGGTGATCAGTATCATCTACCATGTTGCAGGTGGCTTCAATGATGTTGTTCCTGATTGGGAGCAGTGTTCTCTGCCTGTTAATAATTTGCAGAGGTAGATTGGTGGTTTTTGCTCTGTCCGCAAAGCTGTTAGCAATGCTCTTGGCTTCAGCTAATGGGTCTGGGTGTGTGACTCTGGGTGTATTATACTTCCCAGAGACTTTGTTAAACCAGCCCCATATCTTGGCTAGGGATGTGCTGAAGTTGACCTCGTTGCATCATGAGTGCCATTTCTATTTTTGCTACCAGTGATACTTACACAGAATGTTTGATGATCTCTACAAGTAACTTATGTAGCTCATCTGTTCTGTGTTTTCTGAGAAGTTTTCTGGTACTATTTATTCTAGCATTCACTTCTTTGATGCGACTGTTATAGTACCAGGCATTGGCATGTTTCTTCTCAGAGTTCTTTTTTTTGTGGCATGGAAACAGTAGCTGCTACCTCTAGTGGTTTGCTGAAGTCGGTTGATAGGGTGGAGATATCATCGTAAGGGTTTTTTATGTATTCCCGAGGCCACTCTGTCATAGCTGTTTCAAATTTGTCCTAGTTGGCAAACTCTGGGTTCTACCTTTTCGGGGGTGGAGGAGGAGGGGGGTATTTCTCCAATTCCAGTTTAATTTCAATGGCAAGGTTATCACTAATTAGTACAGGATGTAGTTGCCATTTAGCTCCTCTTTGTACGGCACTGGAGATGAAGGTGAGATCTAGGCGACCTCCTTTTAGATGGGTGGCTTCTGTGACGTTGTTAAACAATGCTACATCGGGATATTCTTGCAATAGGGCAAACAAGTGTGTGCCTGTTTGATTTGTTTCTGATATTGAGTTCAGGAACTGGTGATGAGGGTTGAAGCCGGCTGCAATAATTGAGTCATCATCAGAGGCTGCTGCGAAGAGTGTCTCCGCATTGATACTTTTTGCTGGGGACTTGTAGATGTTGCGGACTGTTAGCATCGTTGCTAGCAGAGATGTCTGGACACTAAGAGTCTCTGACTCTGTCCCACAGTCTATGCTTGGTAATAGTTTGGAGGGGATGCTACTTTTGACAAGGGTGGTTAGTCCTCTAGTTGTCGGTGATAGATACGTTGTTTACACTTTGTATCCTTAGAACGAAAATGGTATGTTCTTATTAAGCAGAGTTTTTTGCAGTATGATAATGTCAGGGTCTAGCACTGAGGTTTGAGATTGGAAGAATGCAAACTTGTTTCGAAGTCTGCAAACATTCCATTGGAGTACTTTGACTTGGGTGTTTTGGTTTTTGCAAGTGGTTGTATTAGGTTCATTTGAAGGAGGATCTATGAAGGGAATTGAGATCTTAGTTCTCGGGCGGTGTTTTCAAACAGGAAGTCATCAAGACATTCCTGTGTGAATTTAGTTTTGCGGGATCGCAAGAAGCTGCGAAGGATATTGGTAATGGCTGCTAGCAGAGCATCCATAGAGCAAGCAGAAAGGTTGTACTCACTGCTGTCAATGATTGGAGGATATTTGGAGGAGCTTGAGGCGCTTGGTATGCTTGTGATGGTGGAGATTGGTATGTTGGGGAATTCTTTTAAGGAGTGGGAAATGTTGGGTGTATGAGTTACAGGTGCGGAGGAGGATGAGGTAGGTTTTTTTAGCTGGGTAGCAGTGGGAGGATTGGTTAGAGAGGTAAATCTTAAAGGTAAGGGAGTGCAAGGAGTATGGGTTGGGGATCGTTTTGCCTTTGGAGGAGGTCTGGGAGGACGTTGAGATTTAGGTGCTTGAGGGGGAGTTGGTGGAGAGGAAGGTTCAGGAATGGCATGTCTGGAAGGGATAGGATTTTGTTGGGAGGTGTGGTTGGATGGTAGAGGGTTTTGTTTGATTGGATGTGGCTTCATTAGACGTTGCTGACGTGGGTGGAGGTTGTATTGGCGGTTTGCTCCCTGGCGGTCTGCAATATGCTGAAGTCTGAGGGGACATCTATCATGCCATGCATGATGGGATCCCCCACAGTTGGGGCAGCGGGTGGTGGTTTTGTGCCCTCCCTTGTGCCTGGCAATACAGTGGGCAGTATGGGGCTGTCTGCTGCGGAAAACTCCACAGATCTCTGGACCTGAGCAGCGGCTTTTGTGGTGGCCAAACTTCTGACACTGGAAGCATCTTAGTGGCTCTTTGAAGTACTCTTCGGTGCGGAATGTGCCCCAGAGGCCGAAGGAGAGGTCAGGAGGGCAGGATCCTTTGAAGACGGCCTCCAATTTGTGGGATCTCCCTCCGGCTTTCCCTTCACATCTCTTGACAGTGATGATGGAGGGATGTTGGAGCACTGGTTCCAGTGGCAGGTCGAGGTCATAAACAATGATGATGGTGGTAGGTCTTTCATTGATGTCAAGCTTGAGTGCATTATCCTGTTGCTCAAGCTAGGTCTTGGTAGGCTCATCTTTGGCTGTTATGACCACGGCTACTATGGCAGCATACGATGTAATGCTCGGTCCTGGAGTTAGTCTAAACTTGGTGTCTTCAGTTGTTGTTGGCGGCGAAGGTGGCTCTTAAGTGGGGTTGTTTTCGGTCTCCATATCTTCTTGCGCCCCTGGTATGTGATTTATGGTTTGCACTGGATGGTCTGTCAAGGTTTCAGGGACTGGTTCTATTGCAGGAGACTTGGGGAGATTTCTATGGCTCCTCAAAGTAAGGCATCTTGGTTTTTTTATCCTGCCTTTCTCCATTCTTGTTCGAGGGGAGGAGGTGGGGATAGGGGAAGAACCCCTTTCTGTCATTGCAGACACACAATGGTAGTCTTCAGTTGTCAAACGATGTTTGTTTCAGGTGTTGTCTCAAAAAAAAAAAAAAAAATTCAAAAAAGTTGGTGAACTCGCAAAAATTGAAGAAAATCTACGGAAAAAGCCTGAAGATTTCAGTTACCTGCTTGTTAAAGATGATCTTTTCACTAGCTTTTTAGTGATAAAGTAGACTGTATCCTTATTCTAGTGCTAATCTGCCTTAGAAGGGACAGATTAGCTATGGTGAAAAGTTGGTAATAATCCTCCTTATTTAAGGCGGATTAGCAAGTAAACCGTATCCTTAGGGACTGATGGTAGGTATCATACTATAGTCAGAAAGGGGTGGTAAATAGATAAATCGGCGGTAGATAGCATACTTTAATAGCACCGAGTTCTTTCATATTGGAGCAATATCCTTTCGTATGTCTTATTTAGATGTTTATGAAAAAAAAAACAATTACTTTTCCTGAAAAATAACTTTATTGGTGATACTTATCTTTTTCTAATAATAATAATAGTAAGCGTTGAGAGGTATATTAAATTTTTTTTTTTGCTGTTTTTATAATGAATTATACAAACAGAAAAAGGTAACGGCAGACTCCAAAGAGTCTACTGTTTCAAAGTGAAAACAGAATAAGTAATTTTCCCCCACACAAAAAAATAAATAAAATAGAATAAAAAAAAAATGATTTTGTAAGTGAATGTAAATAATAGTCTCGTCATTGTTTCATAAATCAGAGTTATTCCCTTTAACAGGGAGTGATTAAAGTAAGAAACAACAGAGAGAGAGAGAGAGAGAGAGAGAGAGAGAGAGAGAGAGAGAGAGAGAGAGAGAGAGAGAGAGAGGCCCTAATGCTTCCAATCTATTTTCTAAATAGCCTCTTCCAAAAAGTAGCATAACGTTTAAGTGGTATAAAGTAACCACTGAAATTAGTTGGTTACCTCTCCATGTAGTCTACGGGGAATTTACTATTAGTTTTGGAAAGAGAGTAAGGAAGGCTGGCTCAAGAATTGAAAAGAAAGTGAAAGATGGAAATGGGAGGTTGTTAAAAGGAGAGGAGGCAAGGAAAGGATGGGCAGAATATTTTGAAAGTTTACTGAATGTTGAGGATAATAGGTAGGAAGATATAATTGCTGTTGCAGGTGTTGAGGTGCCAGTGATGGGAGATGAGAATGAGAGAGAGATTATAATACATGAAGTGAGGAGAGCACTAGATGAAACGAGAGTAGGAAAAGGGTCTGGTATGGATGGTGTGAGAGCTGAGAAGTTGAAGGAAGATTGGTTTCCGGTGAGAGTGGGGCTGAAACAGGGATGTGTGATGTCACTTTGGTTGTTTAACTTGTATGTTGATGGAGTGGTGAGAGAGGTGAATGCTCAAGTGCTTGGACGAGGATTAAAACTGGTAGACGAGAATGACCATGAATGGGAGGTAAATCAGTTGTTGTTTGCGGATGATACTGTACTGGTTGCAGACACAGAAAAGAAGCTTGGCCGATTAGTGACAGAATTTGGAAGAGTGTGTGAGAGAAGGAAGTTGAGAGTTAAAGTGAGTAAGAGTAAGGTTATGAGATGTACGAGAAGGGAAGGTGGTGCGAGGTTGAATGTCATGTTGAATGGAGAGTTACTTGAGGAGGTGGATCAGTTTAAGTACTTGGGGTCTCTTGTTGCAGCAAATGGTGGAGTGGAAGCAGATGTATGTCAGAGAGTGAAGGAAGGTTGCAAAGTGCTGGGGGCAGTTAATGGAGTAGTAAAAAATAGAGGGTTGGGCATGAATGTAAAGAGTGTTCTATATGAGAAAGTGATTGTACCAACTGTGATGTATGGATCGGAGTTGTGGGGAATGAAAGTGACGGAGAGACAGAAATTGAATGTGTTTGAGATGAAGTGTCTAAGGAGTATGGCTGGTGTCTCTCAAGTAGATAGGGTTAGGAACGAAGTGGTGAGAGTGAGAACGGGTGTATGAAATGAGTTAGCAGCTAGAGTTGATATGAATGTGTTGAGGTGGTTTGGCCATTTTGAGAGTATGAAAAATGGCTGTCTGCTAAAAAAGATGATGAAAGCAAGAGTTGATGGGAGAAGTACAAGAGGAAGGCCAAGGTTTAGGTGGATGGATGGAGTGAAGGCATCTCTGGGTGATAGGAGGATAGATGTGAGAGAGGCAAGAGAGCGTGTTAGAAATAGGAATGAATGGCGAGCGATTGTGACGCAGTTCCGGTAGGCCCTGCGGCTTCTTCCGATGCCTTAGATGACAGGGGAGGTAGCAGCAATAGGGGATTCAGCATTATGAAGCTTCATCTGTGGTGGATAATGTGGGAGGGTGGGCTGTGGCACCCTAGTAGTACCAGCTGAACTCGGTTGAGTCACTGGTTAGGCTGGAGGAACGTAGAGAGTAGAGGTCCCCTTTTTTTTTTTTTTCATTTGTTGATGTTGGCTACCCTCCAAAATTAGGGGAAGTGCCTTGGTATATGTATGTATGTATGTATGTATGTATTATTATTATTATTATTATTATTATTATTAGTAGTAGTAGTAGTAGTAGTAGTAGTAATAGTAGTAGTAGTAGTAGCAGTAAATATAGCTATATTTAGATTATACTTCAATAATATTTAAATGTAACATTAAACTAAATTGATTTAAAATTTACTTTCCCACCTATCAATATTCTTATCTAATTATTCTGAGCTTATGTTTTCTCTCTTAAAATAAATCCAAATCTTTCTGTATATAATCAATCACCACTACTCTGCCGTACAGTTGTACTTTGTCCTTTTATGTTAGATATGTCTTTTATAGAGGGATCTTTCTTGCCTCTTTTCCATTTTGTATTTCATGCACATTCTATGCGGTTTTACTCAAGGTTACTAAATCTCTTATAGTCACCTAGCTAGAATTAGTAATCTAAACATATATAGGAACATATATATCTGTATTGATAGTATTTCATCAAATACATAAAAGTGATTAAGAACTTTAAGATGCCCTTCAGGGAAGTTTTTTTTCGGTCTACTCCTCTCCCACTGGTATAAAAAGAGAAAATCGATAATATTTCAAGGAATTTCATGAACTAATATATTATGAGGAAATGTTTTCATAATTTCTTTTTGTCATCTTTTCAATAGTGTTCTTCAACTTGGTCTTAAACATCTTAGTTTCCTGTGGAATCGTTCGACCAATACTTCCTGGCTGTCAGATTTCTTATTCCTTATCTCTGGCACCGTCGTTTAATATTAGTCTAGTAGACTTGCAGCGTTCTGTTTTTGCTTGCTACTTCTGATAGTCGTAATATGAAGCATCATTAAACAAGCGCTCATTAATATATATGATTAATCAATACGAATCTATTAAATTATTGAAATTGCGATTAATGAAATATCCTAATGCTTTCACACTTACAAAATTGACTATGAAAAATTTGTCCTCCCCATCAACTGCTAACATTTGTTTTAATTTTGAAATTACTGTCTTATATTATTCCTGTTCACGAGAGTCATGAATGTATAAAACCTCCTTGAACTTTCCATGGAAACACTGCATTCCTTTAAAGATATTATTTCAGAATTGCGAGAAGATTCCATGTAAACGGTAGTCTAATATGCGTAGAATGCGATGAGTAAAATGGCCATACAAATATTTGATATATTTTAATGCATGTTTTGACGGTTACTTGAAAAACATTTTATTTCATCTTTCTGAAT
>NC_090736.1:119758460-119785960 GCF_036898095.1 Palaemon carinicauda
ACCTAATGTTTCATTGTAATGAATGTTAGTATTTGACGATACAGCATCATGGTTAACATATGTGTGTTTAGGATTCATATCAATATTTTAGGTAAATCTATTAAGGCTCTTCCCCTTAACCTGAAGTAAATAACTATAACATCACTCACCAAACTTTCGAATATTTTCGTCACTAACAGATAATCAAAACGATAGAGCTAGGTTAAGTTCGTTGTTTCTGGCAAATGTTATAATTGTAACTTTCACTTGAAATCTTATTCCTGAATAATCAGTCATATAACTTAATTTTCTATTATCTTGTAGTGCCCGGAACAAGTTTTTTGCTCTACAAATTCTCGACATGTTGCATTTCAAAAGAAATAGACGACTTGCCACTAAATTGATATGACACCCAAACTCTTAATTACATTTTTAGAATGAAAGACTTCTTCTCCTCGGTATCCGAATAAAAGTAAATTGTTTTCTCCCTCAAAGAGTTTCCATATCAAATGAGGCACTTCATATTCCAGGCATATTTCATGCTTGTACGCTAACTTTTGGCGAAATGGGAAGTTTATGGTCAATCGTTAACTGCTATGATTTCTTACAGCAAAAATATCTTGACCTAGTTCAGCCATGACGAGTAATGGGATTCAAAAGGAACATGTTATAAAAGATTTTCTAATGCTACACATACCTAAAGAAAAAATCGAGATAACTAAATGATGTATTGTTTCGGGAGATATACCTTACTGCCTCATCCGATAGGTAAAGGGAAATGAGATTATCTGAAACAGATTTTTTATCAACAGTCCAAATAATAGAAAGGTCATTAGTTTCAAAAAAGAAAACTTATAACATATTTCAATAGAACAATGTGGAATAAATTTTGTTTAGGGAATCAAATCAGCAAAATGATCCAAAAAAAAAAAATTACATTCTTCTAAAATCCTCTTGTGTTCAAGACAAAAAACAGCCCAATATCTTATTGGCGTCATTATTCTCCTCATGGGATAATCCGCGCATTATTTATTTTCTTACCTATCTTCTGTCATTATATTAATCCTGATCAATGACACACTCACATATGCCTTACTGTCTGTGTACGGGATTTAATTAAATCCTTTGAAGCGTTCTGTCTCTATTTTTTTCTCTCACACTTTTTCTCAGATCTTAATTTACGTAATCATTTTATTTAATTTCATTGTGTTTATCTCTCTCTCTCTCTCTCTCTCTCTCTCTCTCTCTCTCTCTCTTTGTCACCGATAGGGTTAATATACAACACCTTATCAGACTTGCTACAAATCGACTACAACAGAGTTCAGTGTTCGCACCCGATAAATTATGATAGTCATAGAACTCTTAAAAAGGTCATTTATATCACTGCATAGAACAAATTCTTCTATATAAGGTCATTTATATCACTGCATAGAACAAATTCTTCTATATATTGTTCCTATAAGATTTAGAACACACATATATATATATATATATATATATCTATTTATATATATATATATATATAGATATAGATATATATATATATATATATATATATAAGTATATATATATTCTAAGTACTGTTGGAAAGTACTTAGAAATTGTGGTAATGAAGGGTTCCGCTTTGCTTGAGAGAGAGCAGCAGCCCTTTCTGCTATATATATATATATATATATATTTATTCCGCTTTGCTTGAGAGAGAGCAGCAGCCCCTGCTGCTATATATATATATATATATATAGATATATATATATATATATATGTACATATATATATATATATATAGATATATATATATATATATATATATCACTCATATATATATATATATATATATTTCCCTCATATATATATATATATATATATATATAATATTTACAAAAATCGTATTAGGCCGAATAGTAAGACAACTAGATTTTAATCAAGCAGATATTACAGGCAGGCTTTTTAATTGGGCATTAAAAATTTGATCAGACCTTGTAATCAAAAGGTTGATGGACAAATGCACAGAATATGAAAAATGTACTAACCGTGTTCCACATGATCGTACATATTAACATTTAATTTTTTTTTTATACTATTCTTGTACCTTCGCTCTCCCCTAGCAATGATAGGGACCTGAAATAACAGGTCTTTTTTTCACCGTTAATTGTTAAACAGAGCTGTTCTCAGTTGAACATGGAATTGCCTTTTTTTATGCCCTTTTTGCCTGGAGTTTATGTATATATATTAGTGTGCTACTGTTAATAACACACATTGAGTATGTGTTGTTTGAGATGTTGAGTCTTGAAATAAAGTCAAGCATGATAACTTTAAAATGGTTTATTCTCTAAAAACTACAGTGTTAATATCTCCAACACAGGAGTATAGCTGGTTTGGTCGGATGACCAATTCAGGTGAAGTATAGATAAGAACTGCCTAGAATATCGATATCACAGATATCGTATATTTAGTTGTCTCAGCATTTAAACACAATATGTAAGCTTTACATTAGTCTAGGAAGACACCTGCATCCGGTGGTGACTTAATCTTTCACACGGTATGCATTTGTGTTTATGCTTCAAAAAATGTTACATTGCTGAGAGATGCAAAATGCATCCTGTTATGATTTTGTCTGACCACAGCAAGTCTCACGCTAGCTTCTTCTTCCACAATGACATATTACGTCATGTGTTTTAAACATTTTTTTTTCTAAAAATTTAACAACACGCCAAAATATGTTTACTAGGAGTGTGACTGGATATATGTATTATTCTTTGTTTAATTTTAGCCATAAGCAAATGAGGACGAATGTAAAAATAGGCACATCAAAAAAATAATAAAAATAATGCATATGAAAAGATATTACCAAAGCAAAGAAAAAAAATGCATGATAAATACAGATCACATATATGGTACATTGCTAGCAAATGATTATATGGTACCAAAAAAAAAAAATACTGAGATGAATATGATTCGGTAACTTGTTAAAGAATAATTGTTACCTTTGTCATAAACATAGATTAACACAATATGGTAATTAATGAAATATTTGTTACATTGGTAAAGATTAAATTTTAGTGCACAAACACGAATTCCTAGTATGTACACATACCACGGTTTAGTACATATATATATTGGCGTGCTACTGTATTAAGCACACATTTGAGTATGAGTTGTTTTCAGATGTATTTAAATGGATTAACTGAATACATCTTAATAGTTTTTAAGTTTTATTCTATAAAACAACAGAGTTAAACATCTCCATCACTGGAGGAAGCTGTGTTGGTCCAGATGACCAATTCTGGTGAAGTTTAGATATGAATTGAATAAATTATCGATATCACAGATATCGTATGCTTGGTTTACTTTAGCCACATGACGAAATCGGAAGACACCTGCATCCGGTGACGTCACAAACTTTCACACGAGGAGACAATGTGTTGACGTTAAGAAAGAATGTCAATTTGCCGAGGTTTGCATTATACGTCCTGTTTACAATTTGAATGACTACAGCAAATCCCAGGGTTAGCTCTTCCAACCAACATGACATATTACGTCATTTGTTTTAAACATGTAATATTAACTATTCTAATCATTACATATATATATATATATATATATATAGGGCTTATATATCTTATTAGATGCCGAGAGAAAAAAAATATTTGTTTTTAAATGTTTTTTAAATGTATTTTTAACAATCCAAATGTTCTATAGTTTCTTCAATTACATATTACTAGCGTACTAACTGCTTTTCGTACACACGCTATTTCCAGACAATTTTACTCCTTTTAGCGAAAGAAGTGGCCACTTTCAAACGGCTTTAAACTGAATTAAATAAGGAGTTTTGTCTGGACATGGCAAAACATTCTGTTTTAGCTGCAAACTGTTCCTTAACCTACGCCAAACAAGGATGTTCACGGCGATAAATATCATCACCTTCACAACTGTTCCTGCTAGTAATATGGGGAGAAGAAATTCCTTATAAGTCGGTGACAGGTGGTCCCTCTCGGTCAATTTCATCAACCGCTTGGCTACCTGTTTGTTGTATGGGAGAGGTAGTGATGGCATTGTAGTAGTCCACGTGAAGTTCACGAAGTAGGCTCCTTCTCTGATGATGGTCTTGATCCCGGTCACCATGGAATTAGGGGAAGTCCCGATACAACCATCTGCTGCAACGAAGATTTTGGCATAGGATGTGGATCCGTCCGGTCATGATACATTGAAGCCGTCTTTGTCGTATCGGATCCATGAGCCGTTGTTCAATCTGCAATTAAACTCATTATTGTCAAAGGGATAAAGCTTATCCAGACAATTTTCACTTGTAAAGGAGAGAGCACCGTCTAGCACTATACCTAACTCGCATGAATCCATTAAGTTTTTATGGAATTCAAATTAGTCAGCTGTACATATTTTTCTATCCATTGCGTCTGAACAGTGAGTTAATTGATTTAAGTCTTTAATGACCGTATATGTTTCCTTGTCTGGGGAAATCAATACGTGTCCTGTCAAACTGGATATTACTGGATTTGAGTGATTCGTCATGAAAGTCGGAAATGGTGATATCCTGTAAGATTGCCAGGCATCAGAAGAATCAAAGGGAATTGTAATCATAATCTTGTTATTTTCAATGATTACTGTAATTAGGCTCTAATAAAATTCTAACCTAGGTTCATCTAACAAAGGAACATAGCCCAGTTTCTCCCGTCCGTTCTCTAGAACTAACTTTAAGTATTTTATTTGCAACAAATGGGGCGACAGTATACCTTTAGTTGCTAACGTGATAGCTTCTACATAATCTTTGGACTTCTCAATGAAATGTGCAATTCTGTTATGTATGTGATCTATTTTTGAATCATAATACGTTAACGTTGCCAACAAATCCTGTACTTCCATAATCTGAATGATATTACTTGAATGTTCTTTTACTAAATCCATAATTTGATTGATTGAAGCTAACTGATTTCTTAGTTCTGACATAATCCACTCATCTTCATGAGTCAAGAACTAAATTTTCTTATTTTGATTACTAATCTCAAGACGATTGGAAATTCCTAAACCTAAACTGGCAATAGACCCAAAGATGTTTAATGCAGCAAAAATAAACGAGTTTCATCTTTCTTTATGTTTGTGTCCTACAGTCCACATCAAAAGGCCACGAGCCAAAGATTCTGTCTCGTAAGTCTTATTTTGCAAGTCATCAGATAGCATCTCTGCCGCTTTTAGGGTCGATCCAAGCAAACTCTCTTTAGTCAAATGAAAATGTCTTCTACGCAACTTATCTAATGACACAGCAAACCTTGAAATGGCGCTTTTTAAGCTAGTGACATCATTCTCTGAAAGAAAAATTGCTTGCATATGCACTTCTACAACTACGTTGCTTGATGTGATAAAAAGTCTTCTTGTCTTTCAACTATAGTGCCATATTTGAAATCTATACTTTTAGTTTTAGAGCTCGTCCTACACGAGAAAAATGTCTGAGCGAACAATATCACTCCCAACAACAAAAAATTCATCTTGGAAACCTATAACGAGAAAAATATATGTAATTACTCCTGTATTAAGAATGTTTCCAAAATGTTAAATGGGCCTTCAAACTTAGGTGTTAGTTTATGATTGAGTCCTTTACGTACATTTACCTGTTTATATACATTATCACCCACGGTATATGTTTTAGTTGGCTTCGCTATTTTATCATGATTCCTTTTCATTATGATTTGTGATTCTTCTAAATTCTTTTAAAGGATATCATATCGACTTTTGCTTGCATTTATACATTCTTTTAAAGGATTTGATAGATTAGTTGTAGGTGTTAATACATGGAAAGGCGTTCTAACTGGGGTACCATACAATGCTTCATGGGGTGACATTTTAATTGATATATGATATGAATGATTCAGAGTACTCAGTACCGCAGGTATTGCAATATCTCAGTTGGGGTCTGATCCCCCTAGTGTTACTCTTAATATATTTAAAACCTTCCTATTTGCTCTTTCCACTAGCCCATTCGACTCTGGGTGATATATCATGGTATTTATTTTCCTTATGCTAAGGAATTCACACAATGAGGTAAGAAAGTGATTATTAAATTCACCACCCGAGTCTGAGATTATCATGTGTGGAATTCCATGTTTACAAATGTAACACTCGTAAAACTTCCTAGCGCATTCATTCGCAGTTTTAGTTTTAAGCGCTATTAGTTCTGTATATCGAGTTAAAGCATCTACAATTACTAAGAGGTGCTTATTTCCTCTGCCTGACTCCTAAAATCCTGTTAACAAATCTAAATATATTCTTTTAAAGGGTTGATTGGGCACGGGATAAGCCCCTAGGCTGACAGGTGTTTTCGTATGCCCTTTGTTTTCCTAACATGTACGACAATTAGCTATGTGTCTTTTTATATCTGTAAGCATTGTATGCCATGAAACAATGATTTGGCTTTCTGTGACATTAATGGGAACCCGGGGTGTCCATGTAATGGATTTGCATACAACCAATTCAGGGCAGTGGAAATAAGTGAGATTGGTATTACTACCTGGTCGCTAGTTACATGTGGTGTATTACGGGTTTTCCTTGTCACGGTCCTACACAGAATATTATCTTTGATTATATAATTCTGCTGCTTATCTTTATATATCTCTTTTCCTTATGATTGCCTTTCAAAGCATTTATAATTGTTTCTATTTTCTGATCTTTTCTTTGCTCAGTCTGTAATAATTCAGCGCTCCAGACTAAATCTTCTTGTTCAGATATTGTTTTAACAATAGGCATTGATGTTGATATATCTATTAATTCAGCTAAAGGCTCCATACAAGATGACACGGGGTTGCGTGATAATGCATTCGCTGCCACCATTTATTAGTGTGCTACTGTTACTCACACACATTAAGTATTTGTTGATTGAGATATTGAGTCTTGAAATATAGTCAAGCATGATAACTTTGAAATGGTTTATTCTCTAAAAACAACAGTGTTAACATCTCCATCACAGGAGTATAGCTGGTTTGGTCGGATGACCAATTCAGGTGAAGTATAGATAAGAACTGCCTAAAATATCGATATCACAGATATCGTATATTTAGTTGTGTCAGCATTCAAACACAATATATAAACTTTACATTAGTCTAGGAAGACACCTGCATCCGGTGGCGACACAATTTTTCACACTGTATGCATGTGTTTATGCTTCCAAAAAATGTTACATTTTTGAGAGATGCAAAATGCATCCTGTTATGATTTTGTTGGACCACAGCAAATCTCATGCTAGCTTCTTCTTCCACAATGACATATTACGTCATGTGTTCTAAACATGTAATAACTAACTATTACATATAGAAACGGATGTTCAGTGATAAATTCACTCAGTTGCTTTCATCCTGCCTTTGAGTCACAACCTTCTCTCGGCTCATCACATTGGTGACCCTATAAGTCGACTCGTCATCCCGCTTTCCACCCCCACCCTCAGCCCCTCTGTCATTGGCACTATGGTGGACTCCACGGAAGTTAGCTCCGCCTAATTGAAACTTTCGTCGTTTGACAGCGAACAGGCGTTTGCTTGGTTCAGCGCGCAAAAGTTTAGTTCTGCATAAAAGGCGCGACTTTCTCAACCACCAAAGCAGATTATGTTCTCGCGGCGATACCCAAGGACACCTCAGAAATATCCAACTGGCTTTGTGAACCAGGATACACCCCAATTGCGTATAACGCCCTCAAAACATACCTTCTACAACAGTACTCGCCGTCGCCAGCCACCCATATAGCAAAGCTTTTTCAGCTCTCTCAACATCAATTGGGGGACCAAAGGGCTTCGCTCGCCCTCGGGGAAATGACCAGTATCGGTCACCTGCAACCTGATGCAAACGGCTCTCCTCGTGAGGTGAACGTGCTTTTTGCCCTTTGGATACTCCGTTTACATGAACCTGTACGCGCTGCCATACCCAATATCAATAGTTTACCAATAAAAGACTTCATGACCAAATCCGATGTCCTTATGGACAGCCACTTCACGACCTTCAAGACCTCCATCAACGCCTCCACCCCTGATAAAGAGAACGCTTATTCAACGTCAACCGAAACTGATGTGAACACCGTAGGACATACACGCCTATCATGTGATGAGCCGGAACGGCGATAAAGCAACCCATCACCAACCACTCGCTCGCGCCCCAACCAACGACTTCTACAGCTACTTACTACCACCAATCGGCCGTAGTTTTGCTACTACCACTACAGATTCGGGGCAGCCACGATGAAATGTGCCAAGGATTGTCAGTGGCCAAAAAAAAACCTGTAAATAGGCCATCGCTAGTGGCGGTGGCCTCCCGTGTCTCTAATCTTTTTTATTTACATGATGGAGGAACAGGCGTGCGATGTTTGGTAGAGATGGGTGCTTGTCGTTCTCTTTTGCCAAAGGAACTCTTCAGGACAGGACGTAATCTCTCTACGTCTGACGACATTTGCCTGGTAGCTGCCAACGTATCTGTGATACCCACCTACGGTTACGAGAACATTACATTATCGTTTGGAAACGGTAAATTCAATTGGAAGTTTCTCATTGCTGACGTCACATTGCCACCTTATTGTCGATGTCACCCAACGACAATTGCTCAACGCAAACTCGTACTTGTTGACACATCTTAAGCCCGCCCCCTCCAACCTCGCTCTCAACATCAGTGCACCCACACATACTTACGCCCACCTCCTCACGTCCTACCCGGATGTTTTCCATCCAGAACTTGGCAAACGACCACAGCTCCTGCCAAGCACGGTATTTATCACCATATTAAGCTGACGGGACCCCTAGTTTTTGCAAAATTCAGATGTCTGAAACCAGAACGATTTGCAGCCAACAAACAGAAGTTCACCAAAATGAAGGAAAGGGGCCTTTGCCAAAAGGCCTACAGACCATGGTCGTCACCCTTACGCATCGTTCTGAAGAAACACAGCTCTCTCCGTCCGTGCATGGATCACAGTCACCTGAATATGCAAACAGAACCGGACCACTACCCCTTCCCAAACATTGCCGACATGACCTATTACCTGCTCAAAGTGAAGATTTTCTCCACGCTTAACCTCCTAAAGGGGTATTTTCAGGTGCCAATGAACCCAGAAGACATCCCCAAGACTGCCATCACCACATACTTATGTTCTCTTCCTCCAAAGAGGAACACCTCCGGCGCCTGCTAATCATGCTTGACCGCATGCAACAAAACAGCCTTATAGTCCGATACAACAAGTG
Organism: Palaemon carinicauda; assembly: GCF_036898095.1. NCBI lineage: Eukaryota > Metazoa > Arthropoda > Malacostraca > Decapoda > Palaemonidae > Palaemon > Palaemon carinicauda. Next base: position 119,767,660 of record NC_090736.1, read on the forward strand.
TACCTTTGGCGCCAACGAAGTGTCGTTCTTAGGGCACCGAATCACTCGTGAAGTAGTCTATCCCCTCCCTGAGAAGGTAGTACCCGTTCAGAACTTACCCACGCCCGTCAAAGCTCTGCAGAAATTCTTAGGCATAATCAACTATTATCACCGTTTTTTGCCAGCTATTGCCACAACTTTTACTTCCCTCTACGCCTCCCTCAAGGGCAAGGCAAAAGACCTGAAGTGGGGTCCCCTTCAAGAAGTGGCCTTTTGCAATGCAAAGAATGCTCTATCAACCAATGCAGATCTCACTTTTCCTATCCCACATACCCCTCTACTTCTCTCCACTGAAGAGAGCGACGTTGGTATTGGTGAAGTACTCGAACAGGTGGTGAACGGCTCGCCCCGCCCATTGGCCTTCTTCAGCAGAAAACTGTACAAGTCAGAATCTGGTTATTCTACCTTCGATCGCGAATTGCTGGCAGTGCACTTGGCTGTCCGTCACTTTCGCAATTTTTTTAAAAGTACGCCCTTCATCATTCGCACAGAGCAAATGCCTCTGGTACACGTCTTAACTCGACAGTCTGACGCCTGGTCCGCTGTCAACGCCGACATCTCTCAACCGTGGCCGAATACAACTGCACCCGTCAACACGTGCCTGGGAAAATGAATCCCATTGCCGATGCCCTCTCAAGAAACATGTTGGCTGCGGTTCAAGTGGAATTGGATTACAATGCCTTTGTTGAAGCCCAAAGACAGGATCCAGAGTTTCAAGCATGTAGGACATCCTGCAAATCTCTCCGTTGGGAAAATATCCCGCTCGATGACTCCAACACCACCCTCCTCTGTGACGTCAGTACTGGTACACCGCGGCCTTGGATTCCTGCTCCCATGCGCTGACTGGTGTTTGATTTCATTCATGGCCATTCACATCCCTCGTGCCATTCTAGTGCACAGCTGCTGCAGACGAAGTTCATTTGGCACGGCATTTCTAACGATGGTAAGGATTGGGTCCACGCCTGTACTTCTTGCTAAACTTCCAAAGTACATCGACACACGGATTCAGGAGTGGGCACCTATCCTGAACCTTAGCATCATTTCGCCTACATCACAAGGACATCATCACCTATTTGCCGTCATCGACCGCTCCACTCTTTGGCCCTAAGAAGCGTCCGCCTCATGTACATCTGACTTTCTCTCAGGATGGATTGCAAGATTTGGTATCCCTGAGCATATTGCTTCTGACAGGGGTCCCACTTTCTCCTCTCAATTGTGGACATCATTATCAAATCTCCTGGGCAAAACCCTATATCACACAACTGCCTACAACCCCGCTGCCAATGGAATGGTTGAACGTTTTCATCGCACCCTCAAAGCAGCTTTAATGTCCCGCTGCAAGGATTCCCACTGGCTTACTCAGCTTCTTTGGGTCCTCCTGGGACTAAGGACCACTCCTAAAGTCGCCCTTCAGGTTTAGGCAGCTGAAATGGTGTATGGCGACCCGTTGGTAGTCCCTGCTTTTCTTCTTCAACCTCCTCCGGCTGTCTCCAGCGCATAAGTCCTGTCATGGGAAAATTTACTCCATGCTGCCAGACTTACAAGCCCCCAGCGAAGTATCACATACCACCATACTTGCACTCTGCAACACACGTCTTCCTACGCAACGACACTAGCAAACCACCGCTATCGTCCCCTTACACGGGCCCTTTCCCTGTGATCGAACGCAGTCCAAAAGCATTCCTACTAAACATTCATGGCAAAGAAGACTGGGTCTCCATTGATGGTTTAAAACCTGCTTATCTCCTGCCAGATGACCCACGTACAGTACACCTCTCTAGATCAGGGCGCCCAATTTAATATGTACAGCATGTCATTTTTAAGGGGGGGGGGACCATGTACCCACCGTGTGTCACACGATCATAAATAGTAACGACATTTCATTTTTTGTATATATTATGCTTGTAAGTTCGCTCTCCCCTCACACTGATAGGGACCTGAAATAACATATCTGTTTTTCTCACCATTAACTGTTAACCGGTGTGATTGTTGGTTGAACGTGAAATTGCCTGTTATGTTTTTCATGCCCTTTTTGCCTATAGTTTATGTATATATAAACGGATGTTTTGTAAAAAAGTTACTTAGTTGCTTTCATACTGTCTTTGAGTCACAACCTTCTCTCGGCTCGTCACACAAACCAGCATGTATGACATTTATAGAATATGAGAAGGCTGCTGATTGTGTCAAAATTTCAGCAGTGATGAAAGCCTTTCAAATAGAAGGAATGGATAAAAAAAAAAATTGAACACTTAAGTATATCTCTAAAAAAGTGCAGCGACCCTAGAACTCTATAAAGATGATGAAAAACTACGATTGAGAAAGAAGTTAGACTGTGAATAGCTATCTCTCCCAGATTATTCACGGCATTATTCATTAATGTGAAATTCATTAGCAAGCGAAGATTTGCAGATAGTGTGAATAGTAATCAAGGGAAAAATTGCATAAAATGATGAAAAATTTTAATAAAGAGAGCTAAAATCTTTGAATGAAGATGAATATGAGTTCAAAAAAGATAATATTAAAATAAAATGAAGAAAGACAAAAAAATTATAGCTAGGAATAATCTTGATAGATTTTTATGAATATACATACTTATGGCAGATATTGAGTGTTTCCCTAGATCACGTAACCAGAAAAAGTAAAGGATAAGCTTAGATGAATAGCTTATTGAAAATAGAATAAGATAAGAAGTGAAATGTATTTTCCTCTAGAAACAAAATTATTTGAGAGATTGTCCTATCAATATCAACTTACGCATCTGTAACATGTAGCCTTACTAAGGTGTTCGAAAATATGCAAGTTATATATATATATATATATATATATATATATATATATATATATATATATATATATATATATATATATATATATATATATATATATATATATATATATATATATATATATATATATTTAATTGATGGTTCATTTTGATAATAATAATAATAATAATAATAAAAAATAATAATAATAATAATAATAATAATAATAATAATAATAATAATAATAATAATATTATTAGCAATGAAATTAGCAATAATAATAATAATAATAATAATAATAATAATAATAATAATAATAATAATAATAATAATAATAATAATGATAATAATATTAATACTACTCCTACTACTACTACTACTACTACTACTACTAATACTACTACTACTACTACTACTAATACTAATAATAATAATAATAATAATAATAATAATAATAATTATAATAATAATAATAATAATTATAATAATAATAATAATAATTATAATAATAATAATAATAATTTCTCAACGTGATTAAAAGATTACTGGCTAAGGAGAAAAATCCGCAACCAATTCTTAGGTTGTTGAAAATAAAATAAATTATATTAGAGCATGTATGATACAATGTTATCGCCCGAAGGCACCACCCGGATTCAATGGAGCCATTAAAGCGTGATAATTGAGACCTTCCACTGATATAATTCTTTTCAGATTCAGACTTCGGAAGGAAGGTTTCCTCGTCTTTGTGGCGTCAAGACATATATCGTGTGGTAGTATAACTATAGATATTTATAGGCGTAGATATATTAAAACATACACATACACACAATGAATACATTTCTACACATTTCCATAGTGTATAAAGCAAGTAAGGAAAAAAATGAAAGTGAGAGAGAAATATGGTAAGAATGATAAAAAATAGGTAGGAAAAAAAAATGAAAAGTTATTTTCGCGTAATGCGAGTGGCTAGATCCATTCTCGCCTGGATTCGTCTATTCCTGGCGGCTTATGATCATCTTACCCCGACTGAATGGGCTGACTGCCTGTAATTGTAATATTTTGTACATTTTCCTAAATTTGATAAAACCTATAAAAAACATGAAACGAATTTTTAATTATATCGTCAATTCTAGGCTGTATTAGGTTATTTGAGGAATATTCATGCAAAAGGTAGCTTTTCTTTAAATATACTATCCTTGGGTTAACAAGAAAAAAATAACATGAAAATGAAAAAAAAAGACTGTGGTCCCACTAATAGATAATGTATATTAGAGCATCGTTGTCTAATGATGTTTTTTTTTTTTTTTTTTTTTTCAGAAGCATCTTATATTAAGAATAATTGAAATTTCCTATTCTTATTTAATAATCAAAATCCAACTTACTTTAGAAATTCCCAGACTTACTAACATGTTTATTGGTTGAAAACTATTTCCCACACACAGGGTGCTTCTTAGTCTATCGCAATAAACAAGGTTTGAAGGTCTCTAAAAAAAACTCATCTTATGGTAGAATTGCATAATTACATTTATTTTGATATATTACGGTTGTTCTGAGGTTTCGTCAGAAATGTATAATCTGCCTAAACATCTGAATTCCTCTGAAGAAAATACTGTAGGCCCATGGCTTGATCAGGCGGGGGTGGGAAGGGGTGGGTGGGAGAGTTTGGACCAGGGCCCCTGACCACCCACCAAGAGGAGTCCTCCCACAAATATAAACAATAAATTTTTATTTAAGAAGCCTACTATCGTAGTCATAACTAAACGAGTGTCAGTGCCATGCATTCAAGCGCCTGCAGGTTTTCCTTTTTTTTTGTTGCCATGCAATTTGGTCCATTTTCTCTTTCGACAATAGGAGAAAATTGAACCAGCTGTGCAGCGATGCCAGATTGCCAAAAAAAATTTGGATTTTCCTAGATTCCTGGAGTTTTATTCATATTTCCCGACCCTTTCATGAAATTTCCAGATTTTCTTTGAATTCAGAAAGAATTTTATCCACATTTCCAGACTTGAGAGAGAGAGAGAGAGAGAGAGAGAGAGAGAGAGAGAGAGAGAGAGAGAGAGAGAGAGAGAGAGAGAGAGAGAGAGAGAGAGAGAGAGAGATGCAACAAACCGTAATGACCATCTGGCAACCCTGGAAGTTAGTGGCACTTTGAGCGTACTGTGGTCCATCACTGCTGAGTTTAGGCGTGAGTCTTGTTGTTCTTTGACGTATTTAATGTAATTCTGGGCCTCTTATCATGAATAAGCCTGGCATTCGTTGGTGAGGTACTGAGTACCGAAATATGATGTATTGTGATGAATCAGATTGGTAAAATAGTTTTTCATACCCAAGAACGTTCGATTTAGTTCATATTTATGCAAAGCAAGGGGAAAGCAATGGTCTGGAAACTCTTGAGTATATTCAGTGTTTTGGATAGCATGACTATGTATTTTTTTGCGTACTGATGGACCAATTATTGAGGTGGGAGGTGAGCGTGTGTTGACAGAGTGTGTGTTCCTTTTCGTATTTTATTTTTCTTTTCTTACCTTATTTTAAAGTCATTCACTATTTAGTTACATTTTAATTTAATCAGGCATTTCATTCCTATTACTAGCCAGGAAGTCATAAGGGGCAAGGAGCTTGAAGGAAAGATGAGGGGAGAGACAAAAAAATTAGGATATTTACGAAATGATGAGAAAATATGAAAGTTTTCTTTTCCTTTATTATTATTACTGATATAGGCAATAGGTAATCAATATATAACTAGAACTTTCGAAAGGTTTTTGTTAATTTAGTTAAATTTTCATTTTTTGTGGGAGTGTGGTCATTTCATGTATTTTCATATTACGATTTACTAACATATAGAACCATGGACAGTCGAGAAGGAGACAGACATAGGTCTGGACCTTCAAAAAGAAGTAAAGAAAAGGAAGCAATAACAAAATCAGAAGAAAAAATGGGAAACATTAGAAAATTCGACCAGTTCTTCACTGTTCAACATCTACCAAGACAAATGTCAGGAAAGAGTAATGAGCTTACAGAACCCGATCAAGCTGCGGAAATGGTTAATCAAGCAACTGATCCTGACAAGGAAAAGGCAGAAATAGTAATGGATCCATCTGGAGAAGACAAAGAAGCTGAAGTTAAGGGCCCACCAGGGGGCAATGACATTGGACTTTGGCTAACCATTATTTCGGAGCAGATGCGTGAATGCTGGATGAAAAGGGGAGTATCAACAGTTAAGCACTGTGATGAAAGTTTGTTCTTAACACATTCGAAGCAGCAAACTAGAACGGATGGTAATCCAATTATCTCTACACTTGAGCTCTTCCGCCATCAAAATCATAATGGGGATGTCATAATAAGAGCTGGTTATGCTTCTCTCTCTCACAGGGATGTGTTTACTGTTTTATGTGCAGACTGATGAGCTTAGAAACAGAAAAATTTGAGTCTTCTCTGCTCTCATCCGCTGGAATCTGTGATTGGAAACATTCACACAAACGTCTAAGAAATCATGAGCAGTCAGCAGGACATAAGAAGGCTACAGTTTCTTTTAATATGAGGCTAAAAGCAATTAGACATGTGGATATAAATCTGACACAACAGGTTGAACACCTTGAACAGTATTAGAGATCGGTGTTGAAACGATTGATTAGTGTTATTCACTTCATTGCTGAGATTGGCCTAGGATTTTGAGGCGATAACGAGTTGGTTGGTTTACCTAGAAATGGAAAGTTTATTGGTATTATTGAACTTTTTGACCAGTATGATTACTTTTTCGTTCAGCATATCAAAACTGAAGATAATCGTGGAAAGGGTCACATAAACTATTTGTCATCTAACATATTGGAAGAGGTTATCAGCACAATGGGTGAACAACTTCTCAGAGAAATTATTTCCAGAGTTAAGAAGTCAAAATTCTACTCAATCTCTTTGGACTCTACACCTGATGCAGCCCATGTTGATCAACTGACCCTTGTATTGAGGAACATGGGGAAAGATAGCCCTGTGGAACTCTTTGTAACTATGGCAAGCAAGGGGTATGGTGCTGAAGATATGTTCAATGACCTGGCCCTTGGAAACTGCCGTGGACAAAGCTATGGCAATGCAACAGCAATGAGTGGTAGGTACAATGGTCTTCGAGCCAAAGTGAGAGAGAAGAACAATCTTGCATGCAGGATTCCATGTAGAGCACTTTCTCTTAACCTGGTTGGTAAAAATGCTGTAGAATGCTGCTCAAGTGCTGTGCATTTCTTTGATTTATGTGACGGGTTGAGAGAAGGTTTTGACTCAAAGGTAGTATGAAAGCAGCTGAGTAAATTTATTATAGAAGACTCTCCCTCATATACAAAAGTTAAACACAACAAGAAATTTCATGTTAAAAAACAGACACTGTTACAAAGAAGAAAAACAGACATGTTTATTTTGGTTCTTTTTAGTGCAAGGGAAGAGCGAAGATACAAGCATAGCATATACCTAAAATGAACTATGTACGATCGTGTGACACACGGTTGGTACATGCCCCCCCCCTAAAAGTGACATACTCTACATGTTAAATAGGGCGCCCTGATCTAGGGAGGCGAACTGTAGGCGGGTCATCTGGTAGTAAATAAGCAAGTTTTAGACGATCAATGGAGACCGAGTCTTCTTTACAACGAATGTTTATTAGGAATGATTTCGGACTATGTCGGATCACAAGGAAAGGGCCTGTGTAAGGGGGCATTAGCGGTGGCTTGCTAGTGTTGTTGCACAGGAAGACATGCGTTGCGGAGTACAAGTCTTTCGGTATGTAATGCTTCGCTGGGGGCTTGTAAGTCTGGCGGCATGGAGTAAATCGTCGGAGCAGGTTGTTGAAGGAAAAAATCTGGCAGGGACGACCAACTGGTCGCCATATACCATTTCAGCTGCCGAGACGTCGAAGGCATTTTTAGGAGTGGTCCTTAGTCCCAGGAGGACACAGGGAAGCTGAGTAAACCAGTTAGAATCCTTGCAGCTGGACATCAAAGCTGCTTTGAGGGTGCGATGAAAACGTTCAACCATTCCATTGGCAGCGGGGTTCTAGGCCGTTGTCTGTTGTAGGGTGATGGCCAGGAGATTCACTAATGATGTCCATAATTGAGAGGTGAAAGTGGTATCCCTGTCAGAATTAATATGCTCAGGGATACCAAATCTTGCAATCCCTCCTAAGAGTAAGGCAGATGTACATGAGGCGGACATTGCAGTTTCCATGGGAATGGCTTCAGGCTAACGAGTGTAGCGGTTGATGACGGTAAACAGGTAACAATGTCCTTGTGATGTGTGTAGGGGGCCTACGACGTCAACATGAATGTGTGAGGAACGACGCTGAGGTTAAGGAAAGGTGCCCACTCCTAAATCCGTACGTCGATGTACTTTGGAAGTTTGGCAAGAAGTACAGGCGCTGACCCAATCCTTAGCATCCTTAGAAATGCCGTGCCAAATGAACTTCTCCTCCAGCAGCTGTGCAGTAGAACGGCACGAGGGATGCGAAAGGCCGTGAATGAAATCAAACACCTGCCTGCGCATGGGAGCAAGAATCCAAGGTCGTGGTCTACCAGTACTGACGGCATAGAGGAGGGTGGTGTTGGAGTCTTCGAGGGGTAAGTCTTCCCAACAGAGGGACTTGCAGGATTTCTTACATGCTTGATACTCTGGATCCATTCGTTGGGCTTCAGCCAAGGCGTTGTAATCCAATCCCGGTTGAACGGCAGCCAACATGTTTCTTGACAGAGCATCGGCAACGGGATTAATTTTCCCAGTGACGTATTGAAGGGTGCATTTATATTCAACCACAGCGGAGAGATGTCGGCGGTGCCGGGCAGACCAGGTGTCAGACTGTCGGGTAAGGCGTGCACCAGAGGCATGTGGTCTGTGCGAATGACGAAGGGCGTACCTTCTATGAAATAGCGTAAGTGACGGACAGCCAAGTACACAGCCAGCAATTCACGATCGAAGGTAGAATAACCCGATTCCGCCTTGGACAGTTCTCTGCTGAAGAAGGTCAATGGGCAGGGTGAGCCGTTGACCACCTTTTCGAGTACCGCACCAATAACGACGTCGCTCTCTTCGGTGGAGAGAAGGAGAAGGGCATGTGGAATAGGAAAAGTGAGAGCTGCAGCAGTTGATAGGGCCTTCTTTGCAATGCAGAAGGCCGCTTCTTGAAGGGGACCCCACTGCAGGTCCTTTGGCTTGCCTTTGAGGAAGGCGTAGAAGGGAGCAAGAGGGGTGGCAATGGCAGGCAGAAAACGGTGATAATAGTTGATCATGCCCAAGAATTCCTCCAGAGCTTTGATGGTTGAGGGCGCGGGGAAGTCCTGAACGGCTGCTTCCTTCTCAGGGAGGGGATGGACTCCGTCAGGAGTTATGCGGTACCCTAAAATCGACCCTTCGTTGGCGCCACAGGTACACTTGTCGTACCGGACTACAAGGCCGTTTTGTTGCATGCGGTCAAGCACAATGCGCATGTGACGAAGGTGTTCCTCTTTTGAGGAGGAAAACACAAGTATGTCCCCCGCATAACATACACAGAAAGGGAGGTCCCCTAAGGTGCCATCCATAAGGAGCAATTAAAGGTTTATGTACCAAATGGGGTGGTGATGGCGGTCTTGGTGATGTCTTCTGTTTTCATAGGCACCTGATTATACCCCTTCAAGAGGTCGAGCGTAGAGAAAACCTTCGCTTTTTGCAGGTAGGAGGTCACGTCGGCCATGTTTGGGAGGGGATAGTGATCAGATTCTGTTTGTATGTTCAGGCGCCTATAATCCCTGCACGGACAGAGGGAGCCATCTTTCTTCAGAACGATGTGTAGGGGTGACAACCATGGGCTGGAGGCCTTTTGGCAAAGGACCATTTCCTCCATTTCAGTGAACCTCTATTTGGTGGTTGCCAATTATTCCGGTATCAGATGTCTGGATTTTGCGAAGAATGGGGGTCCTGTCGTCTTGATATGGTGATAAATACCGTGCTTGGTAGGAACCGTGGGCGTTTGACGAAGTTCTAGACTGAAAACTTCCAGGGAAGACGTGAGGAGGTCTGCGCAGACATCCGTGGGTGCGCTGATGTGGAGAGCGAGGTCAGGGGGACAGGTTGAAGAGGTGTAGACAAGTTCGAGTCTGCGTTGACCAATCGTCGGTGGGCGATATCTACCAGAAGGTGGAAATCAGAGAGGAAATCTGCACCGAGGATTAGCAATGTGACATCAGCTACGAGAAACTTCCAAATAAATTTACGCTTTCCGAACGATAATGTGAGGTTCTCCTAATTGTAGGTGGGTATTGCAGATCCATTGGCAGTTACCAAGAGGACATCGGCAGATGTAGACAGACTACGTCGTGTCCTGAAGAGTTCCCTTGGCAAAAGAGAATGACAAGCACCCTTGTCTACCAAAAATCGTACGCCCGTTCCTGCATCATGTAAAAAGACAAGATTGGAAACACGGGAGGCCACCGCCACGAGCGATGGCCTACTTACACGTTTTCTGGCTACTGACAATCCTTGGCACATTTCTTCGCGGTCGCCCCGAATCTGAAGTGGTAGTAGCAAAACTGCAGCCGATGGGAGGTAGTAAGTATCTGTAGAAGTCGTTAGTTGGGGCGCGAACGATTGGTGGGTGCTGGGTGGGTTTGTCACCGCTTCAGCACATCACAGGGTAGGCGTGTATTTCCTACGGCATTCACGTCAGCTTTGGTTGACGTTGAATAGGCATCCTCTTCGTCAAGGGTGGAGGCGTTGATGGAGGTCTTGAAGTGGCTGTCCATAAGGGCATCGGCTTTGGTCATCAAGTCCATTATGGGTAAACTATCGACATCGAGTATGGCAGCGCGTATAGGTCCGGGTAAACGACGTATCCAAAGGGTACGAAGAAGGTTCACCTCACGAGGAGAGCCATATGCGGCAGTTTGCAGGTGAGCGATACTGGTCATTTCCCTGAGGGCAAGCGACGTCCTTTGGTCCCCTAACGGTTGTTGCGAAAGCTGAAAAAGCTTTGCTATATGGGCGGCTGGCGACGGCGAGTACTGCGGCAGAAGGTATGTTTTGGGGGTGACGTACGCTATTGGGGTTTCTCCTTGTTCACAAAGACAGTCGGATATTTCCGGGAAGGTGTCCTCAGGTATCGCCGCGAGAACATAATCTGCTTTGGTTGTTGAGCGAATCAGGCCGTTGATGCGAAATCAAGCAAACGTCTCTCCCTTTGGCGAATGATGAAAGTATCAATGGGGCAGCCGCATCGCCAACTTCTGTAGTGTCCGCCATAGTACCATCAATGGAGGGGCGAATGGGGGGGATTGTGGAAGGCGGTGGGAGCGATTCGACTTCCGGGGTCACCAATGTGATGGACTGAGAGAAGGTTGTGACTCAAAGATAGTATGAAAGCAACTGAGTAAATTTATTATAGAATACTCTTCTTTATATACAAAAGCTCAAAGCAACAAGATATTTCATGTTCAAAAACATACACTCTTACAGAGGAGAAAAGCAGACATGTTTATTCTGGTTCTTTTTAGTGCGAGGGAAGAGCAAAGGTACAAGCATAATATATACACAAAATGAACTATGTACGATATTGTGACAAACGGTTGGTACACTTCCTTGAAAAGCTGTTCGTTTTCTTTACAATTTCAACCCATTTGTATCAACTTCTGGATGAGGCTTTAAAAGAAAGTGATTCTTCATTGGCCCTCAAACGTGTCACAGTAACACGCTGGTCCTGCAGAGGTGATGCAACTAGAGGTATTAAATATAATTATGAGCAGATTAAGGAGGTACTTAAACATATTGTCGATTACATTGAAGAATAAAGGTGTGTACGCTGTGAACCAGAAGGACTGCTAAAACAAATGAATCAGCTTGAAACAGGAATTTACACCACCTTCTGGGTTGATATTCTGCAAAGAATAGATGCAACTAATAAAACTCTACAACACGCAAAACTTGATCCAAATACTGTTGTGGCATCACTGACTAGCTTGAAGGAATATATTGCATTAAAGCGTGATTCCTTCCACAATTATGAAAAAAAAAAAAAAAAAGGTGAACAGCTGTCTCAGTCTAGATCAGCTTGTAAGGCTATAGAATCTCGGCAGAAGCGCTGAAATGTGCGTCTTAACCCACTGTATTATGGGCATGCAGAAGAAGTGCAACTCAGCCCTTCTGAAAAAATACAGAACACAAACTTTCTTGCCTATCATTGATCATTTTATATCTTATCTCGGTCAACGTCTGGAAGCAGAGAAAACGATATCAAGTAAATTTAATTTTTTTAGACAGCTGCAATGGCTTTCTTCAGATGAACTTTGCAACTCATCAGATCATATCTAGATGACTTGGATATAATATTTAAGGAGGAACTGTACCAGTTTGTCACATTTGCTAATATATTCACAGATGAGGAGCCAATAGATATCAGCACTGAGCTTTTCATGTATAGACTTGTGCTGGACGAGCGTGTGCAGGACACTTTCCCAAACATACAGATAGCTCTACGAATATACCTTATCCTAATGGTGACAAACTGCAGTGGGGCGCGCTCATTCTCAAAGCTAAAGTGAATTGAAAACAGCTTACGGACATCTATGACACAAAAACGTCTGGTAAATCTGACTAATGTGAGCCTCGAGTCAGATATCTTATGTGAACTGGACTCCAACGAGATTATCAGTGAATTTGCAATGAAAAAATCAAGAAAAGTGTCAAGAAAGTAGTCCAGACCTTACATGTAACTCCATATGAAAGAATGAGATACTATGTTATGTGATATTTACATTATTATAATCATATGAATAACTGTAATTGTATGTGTAAAAAGAAAGATATAGTAGGAACAACTTATGCTTATTTTGTTTTGAAGTTATGCATATTAATAATCGAAAGAATAGGCCCATTGTATTTAATTTTGAATTTATGCATAGTGATAATCGGAAGAATAGACCCATTGTATTTTATTTTGAATTTATGCATATTCATAATAGGAAGAATAGTCCCGTTGTATTTTATTTTGAATTCATGTATATTGATGATCGGAAGAATAGTCCCAATGTATTTTATTTTGAATTTATGCTTAGTGAAAATCGGAAGAATAGTCCCATATATATCTTATTTTGAATTTCAGCATATTCATAATCGAAAGAATAGTCCCTTTATGGTGTTTCCAAAATAAAAACAACCTCATTAGTATTGCTCTATTTTGGCCATTAGATTGATTAGACTATAGTTTGTGGTGTATGCAATGGGGGTTGGAAAGGGTGCTTCCCACTAGAGCTGGTCCCAGGTCTCCCACCAGATTAATCCGGCCCTGTGTAGGCCGAAACTCAATAGCCTCAAAGCTCATCTGGAAGATAGAAATCAAAAACATTCACATAACGACACATTCAATACACAAACGTTTCTAGTCCATTGCAGTACAAAGCCTCAGAAAAGCCCTTACTCATTTCTAGGGTTTGGTCAATTTCCATCACGTTGGCCAGTCGATGAAAATGCTATGATTCAAGCTTCAGTTGTTCTCCCTAAAATATTTTGGGAGCCATCAGAGAGTTTGTTTATATGACATCTTAAAGACCTGCGTATGGATATTTTGACTGACATATATAGTCCCGAAAAAAAAATATAGAAAGAAATAAAACTTCATGATTTTACCAAATGACAACAATTCCAAGAGAGGGAAAGGCTTTTTACTTCATGAGAATGATAAGCAAATCCTTTTTTCTTTTCTTTTTAAATATACAAGTGTAAGACATATATACTAGGATGCTGTTGGACCGAAAATGTTCTTGTTTATGGAGATGAATGCCCCTTTTAAGAGCTATTGATAGATAACATAATGTTAATGATGATATTGAAAATCTTCAATCCTGCTAAGAGGAAGCAGACAGCAAATGTGCGATTAATTGCTTAGGCATTGAAGTTCCGACCTTTTTTGATTGAACTATAATTGTACGAATTACCTGACACTGGTGTTTTTGTTCCTCAAAAACGTGCTAAAAAAATCAGATTGTTTAGTTTGATACTGGAGTAGGAAATTTAAGATGAATGATAGACTTCAAAACGCCATCCAAGATGTAGGAAAGGAGATTTACTTTTATACGATATGTTCAGAAAGGTTAGAATTTCAATTATGAAAATCTTTACATAGCATTTACAGTTCATTGACATGTTTATAAGATTAAGGATGTCAAGTGAAATTCCAGATAATGTTCCACCCGGGCCTGCTCACTTTGGAAGACTTCTCTATGTGGAATGATCTAGTAGAAAGCTCGTACAGCGATTCAGTATCAATAAGTCAAAGGAACTAGTCAAAAGCCATGACGGAGTGAACATTGTCCCTTTGTATGAATTCATTGAAGAGGTATATCAAAAGATTGAATTATCCAACTCTTATTTAGAACCAAGCAGGCATAACTTCATGCTGTTGAAAATAATTACTTAATCTTTCGGAATATATTTCTGAGGAGGAAATAGATTTAAGGTACGTATGATTTTTACTCAGGAATGTCTGGGTCCAGTGCTGCATGTTATTATGTTGATTTATTCTCTTAAAATATTCTCCATTATTGAAATTATTTCATAACTGAAGTTGTCAATATAAAATTTTTGAATGCATTTTTTTTTCTTTATTTCCAGGGCCTTGCAAAAACATTGTTTGTCTGAAGCCTTAAAAACCTTTTTGTCACCTTCTTGAAAAGTTATTGGGTAAAATCTTGGTCTTACAAGTATTTTAATATATCTGGAGTCACTTGAGTTATGCAAATACAAAAAAATCTCAATATTTCAGCTCCAGCAATGTATTTCAAAGCCGGATTGTATCATATTATGTTTTTTTTATATTAATAATTATGATTATATAATATCTCGTAAAATTAATTGCCTAATTCCCAGGTCTTCTAGTATGTCTTGATTGCTATAATAATAGAAAATATCTTATATTTGATGATAAAAAATCATTCTTTCAATGGAGAGATTTACCTGAATCCCTTATATTAATGCGCGAAAAATTACTGTTTTTTTTTGAATAAGGAATTAAATATTTGATTCAATATGTAGTTTCCTTTTATCTCCTAATTTCTCATTTAAACACAACGTTACTGACTTAAACATGCTATTTTTCTTAAAAAAAAATTTTTTTTTTTTTTTTTTTTTTTTTTTTTTTTTTTTTTTTTTTTTTTTTTTTTTTTTTTGCACGTATGGCTGAGATTCACGTGAGTTTTCTATTCTGTAACGTTCCAGATGCGAGTGCTTCAACTCCGACTACATTTTAATTGTCCATTCAACAGCAGCAAAGTTCAAATATCAGATAAGCAAGAATAATATTAAAAAAAATATTAGCAAAAATCCAAAGAGAGAGGATAGTCTCGGTTATTAACTCATATATTAAATAAAGTAAATCAATATATGCATTAGCATCGATAAAGAAATTATTTAAAAAAAGATAGAATATTTTGAGAGAGAGAGAGAGAGAGAGAGAGAGAGAGAGAGAGAGAGAGAGAGAGAGAGAGAGAGAGAGAGAGAGAGAGAGAGAGAGAGAGTTAAGAATGTTAAAGAGCATCGTATTTTAAGTTTTTATCGTTTTTAACAATTGCTTTACAGTCAAAACTATAAGATCCATACGGAGAGAGAGAGAGAGAGAGAGAGAGAGAGAGAGAGAGAGAGAGAGAGAGAGAGAGAGAGAGAGAGAGAGAGAGAGAGAGAGAGAGAGAGAGATATATTATGAACTCAAATAACCTTTTATAGAATAAGAAAAAGAATTTCTTATTTGATAAAGAATTTCCAAGAAAATATGCATATATAAGAAAATAATCATAATTAAAGACCTCCTAGAAGTAAAATATTACGTCAGCCAAAAGATGTCTGGGACTAGAATTAAGTTTCAACTTGCATAACAAAATTTTAACAGTTTTGTGCAACTTAAAAATAGTGTTATTAGCTTCTCTCCATTATCACCTCGTAGTATTGTAAGACATTTCTTTTTTGAGAAGCTTGTAATACTGATAGTAAGGAAAATTATACATTCTAGAATTATTGATAAAATTACTATTATTATAATTGGAGTGAACTCAACCAAGTTTCGGTATATTTGGAAAGTTTAACACATCAAAATAAAATTTTATTATTATTATTATTATTATTATTATTATTATTATTATTATTATTATTATTATTATTATTATTATTATTATTATTATTATTATTATTACTAGGTAAGCTATAACCCTAGTTCAGAAACTAAGATGTTATTAGCCCAAGGGCTCGATCAGGGAAAAATAGGCCAGTGAGGAAAGGAAATAAGGAAAAAAAAAAAACAGTAGAAGTAATGAACGATTACAATGAAATATTTTAAAAACAATTACAACAATACAAAATACATTTTATATATAAACTATAAAAGGACTTATATGAGCTTGTTCAACATAAGAACATTTTCTACGAGTTTAAAATTTATAAATTCTGCTGATTCAACTACCCAATTAGGAAGATCTATCGACAACTTGGTCACAAGCGGAATAAAACTTCTAGAGAGACTGTGTACTGTTGAGCCTCATGAAGGAAAAGGTCTGACTATTGGAATTAATTGCATACCTAGTATTACGAACAGGATTGAAGTGTCTAGGAAGATCTGAATGTAAATGATGGCCAGAATAATATATATATATATATATATATATATATATATATATATATATATATATATATATATATATATATATATACATACATATACAGTATATATGTATTTATATACATATACAGTATATATGTATTTATATGTATATATATATATAAATATATATATATATATATATATATATATATATATATATATATATATATATATATATATATATATATATATATATATATATATATATATATATATATATTTATATATATATATATATATATATATATATATATATATATATATATATATATATATATATATATATATATATATATATATATATATATATATATATATATATATATATATATATATATATATATATATATATATATATATATATATATATATCTTAACTTGCATAATGAACAAATTGACCGACGGTGCTAGAGATTAATATCTAGATCAAGAAAAATACATTTATTGAACCGTAAATTCCTATCCAATAAATTAAGATGAAAATCAGCTGCTGAAGACCAGACAGTAGAACAATACTCAAAGCAAGATAAAAGGAAAAAGTTAAAACACTTCTTCAGAATAGATTACAATGGAAATATTTGTATATAGATACATATAAAAAGGAGACAGAAACAGAAATCTATTGTTGGAGGAAGTAATGAAAATTACAAGGTAGAGCATGCTTGTATTCCTGTATTGACAATGACGTCAAAATAAAAGCCAGAAATGGCTGAAGCGAATATTTAAAGACAGTAAAGCAGATGAACCTGGCAAATTCTGAATTCAGGAATTGGCTATGGTGTTAGACAATAAAGCAGCTGAGGCTGTCAATCTCTGTATTCAGGATGTGGCTCTGGTGTAGACAGTTAAGCAGATGAGGCTGTCAAACTCTGAATTCAGGAAGTGGTTATGGTGTTAGAAAGTAAAGCAGATGAAGTTGTCAAACTCTGAATTCAGGATGTGGCTATGGTGTTAGACAGTTAAGCAGATGAGGATGTCAAACTCTGAATTCAGGAAGTGGCTATGGTGTAAGAATTACTCATTGAATTAATTATGAAATCCCACCTAGGGCAAAGAAGAAGACACATATACCCATCAAAAAGAGAGATGGTCCTGTTATAGCAACAGAAGATGAAGAATGAAAACGTTCGATGAAACACTTTAGTCAGGTTTTGAATAGGAGTTATGCAGGGAATAATTTGATTGATATACCTGAAGCTGATGAAGACCATGATGTTCCCATGAATAAATTCAATGTGTTTTACGGAAGCTATCCACGAAAGACTAAAGAGATGGAAAGCCCCAGTATACGGTGAAGTAACTGCTGAAATGATTCTGGATGAAAATGAACTGACTCCATGACTACTTTAAAGATTATTTTGTAGAATGGGGAATTAGGAGGTAAAACCTGATGATTGGGTGCTAGGAGTATTGGTAAAAAAATAAAAAAGAAAAAAAATTTTCTGACTGATTGCAATAATTACAGGGGCATCCCACCTACGTCAGTTGTCAAGAAAATAAAGAGTATACTTATTCTAAAGAAACTAGAGAGAAAGGTTGATGAAAATTTGAGAGATATGAAAGCAGGATTTCTGAAAGTTAGAAGTGCACCGACGAGATTTTCCTTTAAAAACATGCGGTACACTAATGTGGCATTTGAGGACAATGGAAAAGCGTTTGAAAGTGTACATGGCCCAATTTAGTGGAGAATCCTACATTATGAAATCTTTCTTAGATATGACAATTCTATTAAGTCTGTTCATGAGAATAGCAAGTGCAATATTAATGCTAATGAAGTACTAGCAACTGAGTTTCCAATGAGTAGTGGAGTACTCTAATGGAATGTGTTATTATCAATTATATTTATCCT
>NC_090736.1:119788460-119790960 GCF_036898095.1 Palaemon carinicauda
ACCGCTAACTCCCATTCATCAGGTTATCCATCTTCATGCCGCTTTCTACAAAATAATATTGTAGGTATTCTTGGAGTCACTTCATTAGCGGTTAGTAACTTTTCGTCAGTCATTCCATCATATCCAGGGGCTTTCTATCTCCTGAGTTTTCAAAGAGAGCTTCGACTTCAGAAACACAGAATTCATTCATGGACATATCAAGGTCTTCATATACATCACAATCTTCTTTTCGTATCTCCTATTCTTAACATCACTAAAGTGCTCCACCCAAGGTGGTCTTTCTTTTTCTTTTATTGTTATAACAAATCAATCGCTCTTTTTAATGGACCTATGCCTCTTCTTCTTTTCCCTAATCGAAAATTCATCAATAATTCTATGAGCGATTCTTACAGAATAGCCACCTGAATTCATAGCATTGTCAGCCCTATCTGCTTTACTGTCTAAATCATGCATGGACAACCTATTTTTCGCAGGCCAAATCAAGCCCGCGGAGGCTTTTCATCTTCCCCAGAGACACTTATGACAAACTTAAAGTAAGTAGCACTATAATTAAATTGGATTTAAATTCAACTTTACTATCCGGACTGTACTAATGCTGTGACTTGTAACCATATGGTCCCTAAATAAATTATTGCATTTGTGAAAGAAAATATTTCAAGAAGCATTTGAAGAATGGCATCTTTAATCCCTTTTCAATCGTTTGGTAAATCCATTCCAATAAAGTTTGATGGTTTTTTTTATCATTATCTTTCCTAATCATCTATTGGACAGGTTTTTTTTTTTTTTTTTTTTTTTTTTTTAATACTTTTATTTCTTGATTTTCCATGTTTTTTTATTCAGTTTTTCGGGTGAGGGGACTAAATATCTCCTTTGACGTTTCCTCTATTTCATAAAGGAATAAATCTAAATTTATTATATATCTTTTGTTTACTGAACGCATTCAACCTAATATGTCCTCATCGAAAAAGAGGAAAGAGGATAATGAATCTCGAGTGTTCGTAGAAAACTAAAGCAATCATTATTTTCATTCACACAAATCCAAAAAAAGAAAATAATGTTTATTGTATTCATTCAGTTGCTGCTATGTAAGAATATAATGCAAAAACAAACTATATTTCCAAAGACTAACCTCTTTTTGATAATTTTCAAGTTGAAAGTAGAAAATAAAAAGTTGAAAATTTTATTAAAGATTTGAAAGAACTGCAGACAATCCTCGTCAATTGACGCCATGATGCGAACAATAATATTCGTGCTAGTTATAGTGACAGTGAGAAGCTTAAAAAACATTCGAATTTATGAGAGTGCTAAAAAGCAGTTGTTTATATTATGTGTCTAGCTAGAAAAAAAAAATGGATAATATTAGTTTTTATCGTCAAACTGTAGCATGACGGATTGATGAACACCCTACCAATATAGAAACTGTCTTCAGGGAACTTGCTTAAAAATTTAAGTATTTTTCCTTGGCTATTGATGAAAGTACTGACGTGGCAAACACAGCCAATTTGCAGTTTTTGTGCATGGAATTGATGATTATTTCAGTATCACGGAAGAAATGCTTAGTCTTCGAGCGATGAAAGACATTTCTACTAGAGAGGATATTTTCCAAGAAAAGAAAACATTAATAGCTAAATATAATAATCCATGAGCAAAAGTTGGTAACAAGGATGGTTTAACTTCTGAAATTAAGATGAGGTTAACTTCCATGAACATGGAGCAAAAAGATTCTTCTATGTTTCACTGCATAATTCACTAACAAAATTTATGCGCCAAGTCATTGAATTTTCAACTTCCAATGTCTTGAGTAGTTTTGAGTATCAATTTTATCAAACCTTGAGCTTTAAATTACCGCCATTTCAAGGGAATGTGGAGATATGGTTCACTACTGTGAGGTTGTCATGGTTGAGCAAAGAAAAAATGTTAAAGGATTTTAATGATCTTAAGAGTAAAATTTTCACATTTATAGTAATGAAAGACATGTCTATCCCTGGATTAAGTGATGAAGGCTATGTACGGGATCTCTCTTTTCTTTTTGACTTTACTTCATATCTCAATGACCAGAATTCAAAATTGCAAGTGAAAGGCCATTTTCATTTATCAGTTTTACAGTGATATCAGAACATTTCAAAACAAGATTTAACTGTGGAAAAAAACAGAATTGTAATATTTTCGATTTCCCTACATTGGCAAATCATTGCATATCAGACTGCACTTTTCATCCTTATGAGCTTATATCAGTTCACATAGAATTCATCAGTAATTTGCAAAATTTCAGATCACATAAAAACTAATCTACTTTTTTTTTCTTCATTGTTCTATATGAATTTTAAGGAAGCTGCCGAGGAATTGCATATGGAATTGATTGAACTTCAAGGAAATGAAGATTTGAGACGAAAAATTTGATTCTAGTCGTTACCATAGTTTTATAAAAATCTACCGAAAGAAGCTCTTCAGAGAATCGTTGATTTTGCAAGAAAGAAAATGTCTCTATTCGGGAGTAGTT
>NC_090736.1:119803460-119805960 GCF_036898095.1 Palaemon carinicauda
AAGATATCAATATTCTAGTTATTTTACCGTGCCCCTCATAATTACGTAATTCCATATAACGTATTTTTACTTAAATGGATGAAAGAAAATTTGCCTTCAGTTGTTGGAACTTTCACCTGGTGCCACTAGTCTTGTGTATTCCTGCCAAAACATAATAGTGTTACAGAAAATGGCAAATTCTTCTTCCATTGAATAAAATAAGTGCATTCCTGGAACTACAAAATATTCATTTTTTTTAATTTAAATTCAGTGACGTTGTACATGGAAATAACAAATAAGTTACTGTGTGGAGAAAACCATTTCCTGTATCATTAGGGTTTATGGATCTATCCCATGTATTAACTGTAGTGTACTGCGTAAAGACAACTATATACCATCTATAAAATAGAATATAAGAACAAAATTATAGATTGTTAACGTTTGAGGAAAACAAGTAAATTCTTTAGTAAGTATTGTGTTTTTTTTCATATGAAATGTGAATAGATAGAAAATCATATTGATAAAGTATTGAATAAAAAGATAAACCATGCAACACAAACACAGAAGCATAGGGAAAAATCTTCTTCAACTAGAATGCTACATACGAACTCTTTAAAGGTACATCAATAAATGAGCTAGGAGAATATATAAATAACCGATCAACCCAAAACAGAATTAAATAATTGAATATGATTATCCACAAATATAGCTGTATGGAAGTAAAAAATCTTTAAAAAGACTGAAACAAATTTTACGTTTATAAATACTTGAAATTTTTTCTTAAGTTGTAAAATGTTCACATCTAATCCTAAACATATATTTATATAAACACATATTACTGCAATAATCTTAGAAAAACGTTAGAGTGTTATAAGAAACATAAATTGTTCAAGAACCTTCTAGAGAAAAACAATCTGCTTTATGGTTCTTATAGTTTAAAATACAGATGATGACGGAAAGTTCAAGAGAAATCCTTTTATTAGGTGATTGGTTAGCCTCGAAACAATGGCATTATTTAAGATTATGATTAAGGGATTCGAACATACACAATAGAAAATTTCCAATATATTTTTGTTTCCTTTTCATAAAAGTATATGTATGTACGATAGATCACTCAGGGATCTGTAGTATATGTAGACGGAAAAAGACAAAAATTACAGTGGTTAACTTTAAAGTATGTTTTTTGAGAAAAAGTTTTCTTGTTTAAAAGATTTTGCGATCCTTTTTCCTGCCGAAGAGTTTAGATGCCTCTGATGTCGGATGAATCACTTTCATGCCTTTTGAAATAGAAGAAAAAAAAAACAATCGTTGATAAAGAAGATCAAACGAGGATAGATAATGAATGTTTTCATTATTATTATTATTATTATTATTATTATTATTATTATTATTATTATTATTATTATTATTATTATTATTATTATTATTATTATTATCAAATGAAATAGTTGCCTTAGTGGCATTAACCATAGATGTTTCTAATGAGTTTTTTTCTCGTTATTGATCGATTCTACCAGTAATTTTACGAGTCATTCCTTCGGAGAAGGACGGAAACACAGGTAAAA
Organism: Palaemon carinicauda; assembly: GCF_036898095.1. Lineage (NCBI taxonomy): Eukaryota > Metazoa > Arthropoda > Malacostraca > Decapoda > Palaemonidae > Palaemon > Palaemon carinicauda. The sequence continues at coordinate 119,805,005 of NC_090736.1, forward strand.
CTAGAGGGGCACTCAGTAGAGCCCACACCTCAGGCATGACAGTTTTTTTTTTACCTTTTGGTCGACCTTCACCTTGACCTTGACCTTTGACCTAGAACTTTAGAAAATGGAATCACTTCCACGTCTCAACATATCAATAAATCAGTGAAAGTGTCCCTACTCTATATGTGAAATTGTGTCCATGACGTTGTTCACACACAAACAAACGTACAAACCAGGTTGGAAACATAACCTCCTCAGTTGGCAGAATTGATAACTTTCTTTGATATGTAAGGATAAAGTAAAATTCCTAGCTTGAAGGGTTTTCCCCGTTGAACTGTTTACTTTACGCTTGCAAAGTATATATATATATATATATATATATATATATATATATATATATATATATATATATATATATATATATATATATATATATATATATATATATATATATATATATATATATATATATATATATATATATATATATATATATATATATATACATATTTTACTATGTAAGCAGAAAGTAAACAACGTAATAAAAAGTGTATCAAAGTATGTGTCCTCCCGAAATATTTTTATTATTATCATTATCTAATCTGTAACTGAAGTTTGAAAGTTAAAATGCTACAATCTATTGGGTCCAAACATGATAAACACCTATTGTGCATAATATATTCAAATCATATCCTTAAGTCTGAAATACTAATAACAAAGGAAACTACACACAATATAATAAAAATCAAAATAAGTAAGAAATATAAAAAGGAACAATGTGTAAAATTACAGTTATCATCACCATAAAATGAAAAAATGTATTGTTTTTTTTTATTTTATTTATGTACAATGGACGATACAACGTGTACTAGGATATGTACCTACTCCAAACACCAATATTCCAAACAAGATTTTCATTCCACATTTGCGGATAACCCCAAACTCTGCAATTCATAGCTCGTAGTACCTGATAA
>NC_090736.1:119810960-119813460 GCF_036898095.1 Palaemon carinicauda
TTTGGTCATACCAGGACTCATGTCCATATAACAACACTGATCTTGCTAAACTGATACACAGTCTGGTTTTTATATGTAATTTCAAGCGATTTCATTACTATATTCTACTTAACCTTCCCATTGTCTGATATGCTTTCTTTAAAATTTTCACTAGAATCTAATTCTAGAGACCGTGTATTGGAGATCATAGTTCCTAGATACTTCTATGATAATGCATCATTAATCCTTTCCCTCTCCAATGACATTTCATCTTCCATTGCATACTCTGTTCCCATCATCTCTGTCTTTCTTCTATATAATTTCAGTCCAACCTTGTCTGAAACTTCATGTATTCTGGTAAGCAAGTTTTGAAAATCCAGCGGTGTTCTGCGAACAAGGAGAGCATCATCAGCGCAATTTAGGTCTACTAAATTCCTTTCAACAATCTAGTCCAAATCCTTCTCCAAAATCTCTGACTGTTCTACGCATTAAAGACTCAATGAGGAGGATAAACAACATAGGTGAAAAAAGCATTCCCTTGGAGTACTCCGCTTTTCACTCGAAATTCATTTGATAAGACACCATAAACATTATCTTTGCACTTGGTATGCTCATAAACAGAATTGATCTAATTTTCATTTTTAAGGGGAATTCCATAAAAAAATTGGCTTGTGCTCTCTATCAAAGGCATTTTTATAGTCGACAAATAGCATCAAAAGGGGATTTCTATATTCTATGAATCACTGCACAAAATGTCTCAAAATGAAAATTTGATCAGTGCAACTTCTACCTCTTTTAAATCCTGCTCGCTTATCTTTCAGTTTTCATTATTCTTTCTCTCCAGTCTCTTCAGAATAAGCATAATATGTATTTTCATAACAACTCTCCTAAATGTCATACTTCTGTGATTATTGCAATCAATCAGGCCTCCTTGATTCTTATTTTAATAAACACTCCTAACTAGAAGTATCAGGTTTTGCCTCCTCATGCCACATTCTACAAAATAATCTTGTAAGTAGTCCAGAAGTCATTTCATTCTCGGCCAGCGTCATCCTCTTTAGTTTTTTTTTTTTTATGATATCTTCGACCTCAAACACACTGAATTCATTCATGGTCACATCAAAGTCTTCATCAGCTCCAGGTATATCAATCAAATTATTCCCTCCATATCTCCAATTCATAGCCTCACTAAAGGGTTCTATCTAACGTTGCCGTTCTTCATCTTTAGTTGCTATAACAGAGCCATTTCTCTTTTTGATGGGTATATGGGTGACCGGAGAGTTTGATACTGGACATATCGATACCGGACATTTTGATACCGGACATTTCGCTACTGGACATTTTGTGACTAAGATTTTTCGTTACCGGTCATTTCGAAACCACTATATATATGTGTGTAAGCGAATATATCGGAGTTTATTTTAAGTGACATACTGTTCGTGTAAGTGGTTGTTTAAATGATTGCCATACTGTTTTTGTAATTGATTGTTTAAATAATTGCCATAAAGTTCTTGTATTTTGTTGTTTAAATAATTGCCACACTGTCTTGTAATTGGTTGCCTATATATTCTTTTTAACTATATCAACATTGATCGGAACCTGAAAATGTATGTATATATATCACTCAGTCTACTACTGACGCTTGGCTAGCAACTACGGCTGCTGCATTTGCGGATACACACATACACATGTACTGTACATATATATATATATATATATATATATATATATATATATATATATATAATATATATATATATATATATATATATATATATATATATATATATATATATATATATATATCAGCTATCCAGGCCTGCCCCCTTCACCCACGGTGCTGTCGCCTCAGGACTTGCTGGTGGTGATGATGATGATGGTGAGAAAGAGATGAAGAAGGGTGGAGGAAACGACAGAATGCCAGTAGCTAGGTATATTGTTTTGGGTGGTCGTGGCTTTGCAACGGCCACGCACACACACTTGGCCCACATCATTTTCCCCGCGGCTCAAGGCAGGCGGCTTCTCCGATGTTGGTTGCATCGGGCTGCCGGGTTCTTGTTATGTCAAGGCCCGCCTTGTTGCCTGCCCGACAGGCATTGCCCTCTTCCGCCGGCGCTGAGAAGCTCCGCCGTTGGGGTCTTGTTTGGTTTGATTTTTGAGTTTTCCTTCTCCTAGCCTTTGCCTATCTTAAAATAAAGGAGAAGGCCTATAGGGGTCCAGTCTTGATCTGGTCTCTCAGAACTGGCCTTAGCGGTATGGTTGAGCCTGCCAGGGAAGATAAACTACCCCATCGCCATTGCCCAGCCCATCATTGGGACACTCAAGCCCCTCTACTGCAGCAAAGTTCTGGACCATCAGAGGGGATATATATATATATATATATATATATATATATATATATATATATATATATATATAATATATATATATATATATATATATATATATATATATATATATATATATATATATATATATATATATATATTTATTTATTTATTTATTGTATCACCCATGCCTC
>NC_090736.1:119825960-119833460 GCF_036898095.1 Palaemon carinicauda
CCTGCATCCGGTGACGTCACAAACTTTCACACGAGGAGACAATGTGTTGACGTTAAGAAAGAATGTCAATTTGCCGAGGGTTGCATTATACATCCTGTTTATAATTTGAATGACTACAGCAAATCTCAGGGTTAGCTCTTCCAACCAACATGACATATAACGCCATTTGTTTTAAACATGTAATATTACTATTCTAATTATTACATAAGCTCGGCCAGCTATCTCAATTTTTTTAAAAAAATTTAACAACAAGCCGAAACATGGTTATTAGGTGTGACTGGACATACGTATTATTCTTTGTTTAACTTTAGCCATAATCAACTGAGGACGAACGTCCAAATAGGCACAATAAAAAATAATAACAATAATGCATACAAAAAAGTTATTAACAAAGCAAAAAGAAAAATGCATGATAAAACCAAGATCACATATATGGTACATTACTATCAAATGATTACATGGTACCAAAAAACAAAACAAATTCTGACTTACATATGATTCGGTAACTTGATAAAGAATAATTGTTACCTTTGTCAGAAACAAGATACTCAATTTTTAGTGCACAAACACGAATTCCTGGTACGTACACGTACCACGGTTTCGTACATATATATATATATATATATATATATATATATATATATATATATATATATATATATATATATATATATATATATATATATATATATATATATATATATATATATATATATATATATATATATATATATATAGGGCTGATACATTTTATTAGATGCCCATAGATTCTGTTATATATTTTATTATATTTTTTTTTTCTCTTTTCTTTTTTTTAACATTCCGGCTTATATACTTTTATTAGATGCCGAGAGAAAAAATTATTTATATCCTTTTTTATTTTATTTTTTTTTTTTAAATGTTGTTTTAAATGTATTTTTAACAATGCAAATGTAGAGAATTTCTTTAATTACATATTACTAGCGTACTAATCAGCTTTTCATACAAACATCTTCCCGACAAATTACTCCCTTAGCGAATGAGGTGGCCACTCATACAGCTTTGAACTGGATCCAATAGGGGATATTGTCAGGGCTATGACACTCATTCCTTTGTAGCTGCTTGCTGTGCCGTAACCTACGCCAAACAAGGATGTTCACGGCGATAAATATCATCACCGTGAAACACAAACTAGCCAGTATTATGGGGTGAAGAATTTCTTCATAAGTCGGTGACAGGTGGTCCTTTTCGGTAAGTTTCATCAACCGCTTTGCCACATTTCCGTTGTATGGGAGAGGAAGTGCTGGCATTGTAGAGGTCCACGTGAAGTTCGCGAAGTAGGCTCGTGCTCTGATGATTGTCCGTAGGCCAGTCACCATGGAATTCGGGGAAGTCCCGATACAATCATCTGCTGCGACGAAGATGTGGGTGAAGGATGTGGATCCGTCAGGGCATGATACATTGAAGCCGTCCTTGTCGTATCGTATCCACGAGCCATTATTTAGTCTGCAATTGAATTCTTTATTGTCAAAGGGATAAAGCTTATCCAGACAATTTTCACTTGTATGGGAGAGAGCACCGTCTAGCACTATACCTAACTCGCATGAATCCATTAAGTTTTTACGGAATTCAAATGAGTCAGCTGCACATATTTTTCTATCCATTGCGTCTGAACAGTGAGTTAATTGATTTAAGTCTTTAATGACCGTATATGTTTCCTTGTCTGGGGAAATCAATACGTGTCCTGTCAAACTGGATATTACTGGATTTGAGTGATTCGTCATGAAAGTCGGAAATGGTGATATCCTGTAAGATTGCCAGGCATCAGAAGAATCAAAGGGAATTGTAATCCTAATCTTGTTATTATCTACGTTTACTGTAATTAGGCTGTAATAAAATTCTAACCTATGTTCGTCTAACAAAGGAACATAGCCTAGTTTATCCCTTCCGTTCTCCAGAACTAATTTTAAGTAACGTATAGGCAACAAATGGGGCGACAATACACCTTTAGTTGCTAACGTGATAGCTTCTACATAATCCTTGGATTTCTCAATGAAATGTGCAATTCTGTTATGTATGTGATCTATCTTTGAATCATAATACGTTAATGTTGCCAACAAATCCTGTACTTCCATAATTTGAACGATATTATCTGAATGTTCATTTAACAAATCCATAATTTTATTGATTGAAGCTAACTGATCCCTTAGTTCTGACATAATCAATTCATCTTTATGAGTCAAGAACTCAATTTTCTTATTTTGATTACTAATTTTAAGACGATTGGAAATTCCTAAACCTAAACTTGCAACAGACCCAAAGATGCTTAATGCAGCATAAATGAACGGATTCCGTCTTTCTTTATGTTCGTGTCCTACAGTCCACATCAAAAGGTCATAAGCCAAAGATCCTGTCTCTCCAGTCTTATTTTTCAAGTCATCAGATAGCATCTCTGCAACTTTTAATGTTGATCCAAGCAAACTCTTAGTAGTCAAATGAAAATGTCTCCTATGCAACTCATCCAATGATGCAGAAAACCTTGAAATGGCGGTTCTTAAGCTAGTGACATCATTCTCTTGAAGAAAAATTGCTTGCATATGCACTTCGACAATTACGTTGGTTGATGTAATAAAAATGTCTTCTTGTCTTTCAACTATATTGCCATATTTAAAACATATATTCTTAGTCTTAGAACTCATCCCATACGAGAAAAATGTCTGAGCGAACAATATCACTCCCAACAACAAAAAATTCATCTTGGAATCCTGTAACGAGAAAAAATATATGTAACTACTCCTGTATTAAAAAGAAAACTTTTAGTCACACAAAATGAAATTTTTCCTCACTTCTTTTCCTCTCTTTTCTTTTTAATTTCTTATGTGAGACAATGGTACTATTCTCTCATCCGTGGGTTGGGCTACGTTTTGAATTCTAAACCTATTGGCCGTTAATGTTTCCAAAATGTTAAATGGGCCTTCAAACTTAGGTTTTAGTTTATAGTTGAGCCCTTTTCTGACATTGATTTGAATATAGATGTTATCACCCACGGTATATGTTTTAGTTGGTTTCGCTATTTTATCATGATTCCTTTTCATTATGATTTGTGATTCTTCTAAATTCTTTCGAAGGATATCATATCGACTTATACTTGCATTTATACATTCTTTTAAAGGATTTGATAGATTAGTTGTAGGCGTTAATACATGGAAAGGTGTTCTAACTGGGGTACCATACAATGCTTCATGCGGTGACATTTTAATTGATATATGATATGAATGATTCAGAGTACTCAGTGCCGCCGGTATTGCAATATCCCAGTTAGGGTCTGATCCCCCTAGTGTTACCCTCAATATATTTAATATCTTCCTATTTGCTCTTTCCACTAGCCCATTCGACTCTGGGTGATATATCATGGTATTAATCTTCTTTATGTTGAGGAATTCACACAATGAGGTAAGAAAGTGATTATTAAATTCACCACCCGAGTCTGAGATTATCATGTGTGGAATTCCATGCTTACAAATGTAACACTCGTAAAACTTCCTAGCGCATTCAATCGCAGTTTTAGTTTTAAGCGCTATTAGTTCTGTATATCGAGTTAAAGCATCTATAATTACTAAGAGGTGCTTATTTCCTCTGTCTGACTCGTAAAATCCTGTTAACAAATCTAAATGTATTCTTTCAAAGGGGTGATTGGGAACAGGATAAACTCCTAGGCTGACAGGTGTTTTCGTATGCCCTTTGTTTTCCTGACATGTGCGACAATTAGCTATGTGTCTTTTTATATCTGTAAGCATTGTATGCCAATAAAACAATGATTTGGCTTTCTGTGACATTAATGAGAACCCAGGGTGTCCATGTAATAGATTTGAATGCAACCAATTCAGGACAGTGGAAATAAGTGAGTTTGGTACTACTACCTGGTCGTTAGTTACATGTGGTGTATTGCGGGTTTTCCTTGTCACAGTCCTACACAGAATATTATCTTTGATTATATAATTCTGCTGCTTATACTTTATATATTCCTTTTCTTTATGATTGCCTTTCAAAGCATTTATAATTGTTTCTATTTTCTGATCTTTTCTTTGCTCAGTCTGTAACAATTCAGCGCTCCAGCCTAAATCTTCTTGTTCAGATATTGTTTTTACAATAGGCATGGATGTTGATATATCTATTAATTCAGCTAAAGGCTCCGTACAAGATGACACGGGGTTGCGTGATAATGCATCCGCAATGATATTTGCTTTCCCAGGTAAATACCCGATTCTTGCGCCAAAATCTTGAATGATTAAATGCCACCGAGTTCGTTTAGGGCTGTGATTGAAGCCTTTAAAGAACTCTGTTAGTGGTTTATGGTCAGTAAGAACCTTAACGGGATAACCGTAAATTATGAACTTAAAATGCACTAGCGAATTAACAATAGCTAGTCCTTCCTTGTCTATTACTGCATACTTACTTTCGGAAGTTCTCAATTTTCGAGAATAGAAAGCTATCGGGAAAAACTGTTTATCATATTGCTGAAGCAATACCCCTCCTACTCCCAAGTCTGAGGCGTCTGTTGCAATGAAGAATTCCTTACCGAAGTCAGGAAATTTTAAGATAGGAGAACTACACAGTTCATCTTTCAAAGTATTAAACGCCTGTTGATGTTGCTCAGACCATATGAAATCTACGCCCTTCTTCGTAAGATCAGTTAAAGGAGCGGCTATTATTGAATAGTTGCGTATAAAACGCCTGTAATATCCACTACAACCCAGAAATTGCTGTATTCCCTTGACATTAGTAGGTATGGGAAAATTACGTATAGCCGACACCTTATCATGGACTACTTTAAGACCTTGGCTTGACACCATGAAACCCAAATATATTAATTCTGTTTTGAAAAACTCACACTTACTAATCTTTACCCTTAACTTATGTTGTCTTAATCTCTGTAGAACTAGTTCTAACTTACGTAGATGTTCTTCTAAGGTGTTGGAAAAGATTACAAGATCATCCATATAGGCATGCAATATATCCCCTAACAAGTCTCCAAACACTATGTTAATCATTCTTGTAAATGTTATAGGAGCACAACGTAAACCAAAAGGCATCCGTAAAAATTCATAATATCCCCTGGCTGTGCTGAAGGCTGTGTATGGGATACTATCTTCTTCTAATGATATCTGGTGAAAGCCTTTAAGTAAGTCCAAACTGGTAAAATATTTATTCTGACCTAACAAAGACAAAATATCGTCAGTACATGGCACTGGGAATCGATCAGGGATCGTTTCCTCGTTTAGACGACGAAAGTCGACGCAGATACGCCATGTTCGATCTTTTATCGGTACAACTTATTAAAGGAAAATTATAAGGGCTATTTGATTTTCTAATGACTCCTTCCTCTAACATTTTACCTACTTCATCATTTATTTCATTCTGGAATTTCATAGGGAGTCTGTACGAGGGTACATATATAATTTTCTGCTTGTCTTTTAACCTTATTTGATGCTCGATCACATCTGTTTTTCCTAAGGATCCATCCGTAGTGGAAAAGACATCTCTATATTTAGTTAAAAGTTCAAAAATTTTCTGCTGAATTTCTTCGTCTTGAATGTCCTTACTGATTTTATTTTTAATAGATTGCAAAAGGGACTCATCCGCAACTGATTGAGAGTGATTGATTTCAGCAACGGTAAGAATACGATGTTTATAAACTTCTACATCCAAGATATGTTGATTTTTGTGAATTACTAAAGTGTTACTTAAATGATTACAGACTTCGATATTACATTGCTGATGTGAGCCTACTGTATAAATAGCTTGTGTGACAGACAATCCGTTAGTTTTCAAAGTATCGGAAAGGATTAATATTTCAGATCCCGGTAGTGTTTTCTTTATTTGCACTATTAAATTCGAAGGTATGTTTGGTTCGATATATTGCGTGCAAGATGATATTACGGGTGAACGAGAATTCTGCTGGGTCGCGTATATTATTTCTTTATTAGTGAGACAAGTTATTGGTTCTTCAACGTACGTTACGGTTACATTTGTCGTCTCCTTTTTATCCAAAACTGACTTTAAGGTATTAGAAGACTTATAGAATTTCCCTTTGATATACACGCCGTGCTTGGCAGGAGCTAAGATAATGTTTTGATTTCCCATAGATGGGTATCCTATAATTACAGCTGGATACATATTAATGTTTTTTACAACAACAAATGTATCGGCAAACGTGCGATTACCGACTCTGAACTGAATATGAGTTATGCCTATGACGTTTAATTCATTATTTCCTATACCCGAAAGTCTAATTCCTGATTTTTCAATCGGAAAGTTCGAAAACAACAAATGATGCGTCTTCAAATCCATAATATTACGTGGACTACCAGAGTCAAAAAATAACGTAAAGGATTTGTGTTCTAAATTTACAGCATATAAGGTTGGCCGTAACTCATTTTGGCTTATTATTGTATGAATTCGTTGCAAATCTACGGGAGCATGCACTGTTTTACTTAATTCGGCCGTGTGTTTCATAGGAAAATATATTGTCTCACAATTATCTGATAAAACATTAAATTAATTATTCAATACTATTGATGTTGACATAAATGACCTTGACCCAACATCACTCTCTTCCCCTCTAGAGTTAACTATGTGGTATTTGCTTTGCTCTGCACATTCTGAAAATTAGGCTGACTTTGCGAGGTCTGGTTTGACGGCCCAGGCTCAGCGATATTTGAAGAAGTGTTTGTTTGTTTCGGACTCTGAACTGCATTGACATTTTGTTGTTTCTTCTTATTGTTAAAATGAGGATTTTTCTTTTTTATTTCCATATGGAACTGACTGTGGAATTGACTGTGTATTTCTAGGATATTGTTGTGTCTTACGCGCGTAACATTGACTATAAGAATGTGATGCTGTGTTGTGAACTGAACAAAATTTCGTTCTACAGTCTGCGCTTATGTGACCTTGACGTTTGCAGTTGTAACACGTCACTCCCGCTACTGGATTGTTAATTACGTTCACTGTTTGTGGTTTCGTTTCATTCTTAGCAAAAACTTGAGTTAACACGGGATCGAGATCTGGACACTTGGACATGTGTTTCTTTATCTGTTTATAGACATCCAATTCCGTACTTGCAGGCATTAACTTCTTATCAAAGCACCGCACTAAAGCTTCAGGCAACATAAGTGTCATGCAAGTTAGATACATTAATCGTAAAAAATCTTTCACGGAGATGTTATCGTTAGTAACCCAAGTGGAATTACCTAAAATGTCCTGATATTCGTTAAGCCTATCAGCTATGAGAGCTGCTCTCTCAATAACATTAAGCCGATTCATAGTGGCTTGATTAAGTGTATTTCGTAACATTAACACTACATCCAAAGCTTCCTCACCCCCATAAATCGCGCGTAACCTAACTTTGAAATCATCCCAAGTAACTGCTTCCTGAAATGAAACACCTCTTAAATACGCACTCGCATCCCCCTTAGAAAAATCTATAAAACTTTTAGCTTCTTGTAATTGTACAAAAGGATC
>NC_090736.1:119838460-119843460 GCF_036898095.1 Palaemon carinicauda
TATATATATATATATATATATATATATATATATATATATATATATATATATATATATATATATATATATATATCTCCCCACACACAGACACACACACACACACACACACACACACATATATATATATATATATATATATATATATATATATATATATATATATATATATATATATATATATATATATATATATATATATATATATATATATATATATATATAAAGGTTATCAGTCATCATTGTTCAGTGTCTTAGTCTTCCTTTTGGTATTTTATAATATTTTCCCCAATTACTTTTATATTCTTGTGGAAAAAAGATAACACGTCCTTTCAATGGAGGCTTATAATGAATGGTTACAATGTGTGTAGCGGCCAAATAAGCAAATCTGAATATGCTAATTGGTAATTGATATCAGTCCTTTACTTCCCAAAATTTCGTATTTAACATTCATTTAATTCAGTCTGTAATTAATTGATATATCACTTTTATTTGTTTGCAGTTACAAAGAGAAAGAAATAAACAAAGGAGGGGTTACCTAACTATGAAAATAGGAAAAAAAAAAGTCCATTCATATTTTATTATGTATCGAAAAATGAAGTATGCGTTTTGCTAATAAAGGGACAAGAGGGTGATACACAATTTTTATTTGAAGGCAAGAGGATGAATTCCAGGCTATAAATATATCATGGGAACCCAGCGTACAATTCCAATATTACAGTATTATGGCATGTAACATGATTTAATTTTGTGTGGAGTGAACGCAATGAACAATTTCAAAAGGCATTAGGAATTTGTCGGCATTAACTTTCAGAGATTATCTATTACCAATCTGTCTGTTCTCTATAAAAGGTTTCATTATAACGAAGTTTTTAAATAGATTTTGAAGTATGAGTAGTAGTAGTAGTAGTAGTAGTAGTAGCAGAAATTATATTGCAATTAATGATTCCAAGTTAATATTTACAACTATATAAATACAAATAAATTGGGAATGAAACTAAAGTACATTATTAGGCATGATAAACTCCTGTTCCGTAGATAATGTTGTGTAAAAAAAAGTAATTGAACTAGCTCAACACTTGTTTTGGAATTGCATATGAAGAGCAATATATAACGTGTATCGTTGTTTTATATAAAGATGCTCAGCCTTGTGGGATAAATTTATAAGACCAATCTCAGCCTTTTTATTAAACAAAATTATATAAGTAGCATTTTTTTCCTCAATATCCTTATTACTTACTTAAAGCAAATGATTACTCGAAACAAATTTATCTCTTATGATTTAGATAATATGGATGATTCAACATGGTACTAGGATTCTTTGACAACTAACAGTTTAATTTTAGTTTTCTATAAAAAATAAACTTGTGCTATGATGTTTAGACATCTTTATACGAGGAAAATATATTTTCTGTACCAATGACAGTTTTATAGTAAGTGGAATCTAATTTTGAGCATGCACCTATAATTAACATCATAATTCCATGCTGAACTCCAAAACATATCATATTAGATCATTAGAAAATATTTTCCTCTCGGATAAAATTGAAAAGCCTTAACTTTTTAGATTAAAATTTTCGACAATTCAAGTTTTCATATATCCAGATATAAACACGTAAATTTCTTTTTGATATCGAATTCATTCAGCCTCAAGATCACAGACTCGAGAAGAAATTGTTACATAAATACTATCTATCCCTCTTTACCATAAACAAGTATCTATTCCACTTTTTCATGAACAAGTATTAGAACCTTTCTCTAGTTGAAACTAAGATAATATTCGAATATTTCGGCTATTCAGCCTAAAGCCGGATATATGACAGTTAAATCCTTGAATAATATAAACTATGCCGTGATAGTATTTCAAATAAGCTTAAGACTATCAATCTACATCACTCTCTATCTATTTATATATTGGTAGGTTTCTTTCATGTCTGTCCAACATCTGTCTTAATTTGGACTTAGAAAAGACAAAACCATCAGACTCGTACCCTATGGCACCTACATCCATATATCAGAACTTGTACCCAGTGTCTATAATAATTATTATCATTTCTAGCTAAGCTACAACCCTAGCTGGAAAAGGAAGATGTTATAAGCCCAATGGCTCCAACAGTGAAAACTAGCTAATTGAGGAGAAGGAAATAAATAAACTAAATGAGCAGTATTGAATAATCAAAATAAAATATTTTAAGAACAGTAATAATACTAAAACAGAGGTTTGACATATAAACTATAATTAAAAGACTTATGTTAGCCTGTTCAAGGTAAAAGCATTTGCTGCAAGTTTTAACTTTTGTAGTTCTACCGATTCACTACCCGATTAGGAGTACTGTATAGTATTGTGCCTCATAATGGAGAAGGCCTTACTATAAGAATTAACTGCATACCTTGTATCGCGAACAGGATAGTACTATACATGCAGATTTGCCTCCAAAGTATGATCAGAGTTATGAATTTATTTTGCAACATGCCCAACGAACTAATTGAATGACGATGCCAAAGATTGATATCTAGATCTGTAATGAAATAAAATCAATTTACTGAAAGTTCCTGCCCAACAATTTGAGATGGGAATCAGCAGCTGAAGACCAGAGGTCAACAATACTAGAAACAAGGAAGAATGACAAAATTTAAACACTTCACCAGAATAGATTAAAAATCTTTTAAAAAATTTTCAATAAGATAATTTGTTGTGCAGTTGAAGGAGAAACAGATCTAATGTGTTAGTCAAAAGTAAATTTCTGTCAATAATCCCACTTAAATTTTAAAAGTCATAAAGAGTTTAAGAAACATTAACAATGCTGAGATCTGTATCTTCAGGATCCAATGTCCTTGGTCTTATGAGAATTACACTTTGCGTTTCCTTATGAATCAAGTTCATGCCCCATAATTTGCATCATGCACTCGTTTTTTGCTAGATCTCTTTTAAGGTATTCAGCAAACCCAGATCTACATTCAAGAGCTGGAATTGATGCAAAGAGAGTAGTATAATCTAAATATACAACGAGATTTTTTCTCAGCAAAGCCAAATGTCATGTGAATATAATGATCAGTGATGGGCAAAGAGCAATACCCAGAGGAACACCAGCTACTAAATTCCTATACTCATAATAGCTCCTATCAACATCACTCAGCGATCTATTACTTGAAAATTCAATAATGATTTTAGGAACAGACCCATTTATTCCACAATATTTTAGTTTGAAAATAAGAGCCTTATGATTAGAATGGTCAAAGGCAGCACTAAAATCAAGGCCAATGATATAAACATCGTGACCACATTCAAGGGATTGATGTACAGCATTGAAGATTTTAAAAAGCTATTTACATTCCATGGCCATTACAAAATCCAAATGGCAAACTAGGAGACAGATGACTATTTTCCATAAATCTGTTAGGACATTTTGCCGCTCAAAAACTTTTGATAATGTGGGAGTTATGGAAAAAATTGCAAGCAGAATGACAGCGCTGAACTTCTTAAAATCAGAATAATGCCTCCATCCATACAACATGTTTGGATATGAATATGAACTTGAAGACCTGGCTTAGCACAATAGGTGTACTCCAAAATATCAAGGTCTTTGTTACAGAGGGGTTAACTCGTTCCATCATTTCGTCGAAAGATCCACCGTAGTGTCATTAAATTCCGTGTGAGTCCTAGATTGTCAATTGTAAAATTTTGTATCAAAATGTCATTGTATACTTTACATTTTACATTGTTGTTTTATGACAGGACTAATTCAGGCTTAGGTGGGTGTGTAGGTATGAGGTCTAACAAATCCAAAGTCATAAAAATTTTTGGCAAAATATGAATGGTATGGCTTTTTCAGATTGTAACTTCAAAAAGAATGAAGCTCACCTGTATTATGTAAAGACTACTTTCCTTATTCGGGAACGAGTAGGATGTCATGCTGTCAGTCACCATGAGACATGAATGCAAACCAATTACATTCCTATTAGTCAGCTGTTACATATGGGAGTTCTAATGATCGTTATGGATGTGCCATTGGTTACGTAAATGCTGCATAACGATTGCCGTAATAAAGTCGTATACCATTACGGCAACTAACGCCATGATGTTACAAAAATCTGATAAACTTTTTTTTTTTTTTTACCTATTTGTCAAGTCATTCAGTTGAGGGTGATTTTAGCCTAATTTCTTTTTTAAACGATTAAAGATTTCAATAGTTTATCATATATGTGACTCGATGATTAAATCAGAACTGGTTTTACTGTATCCAACTCGGAAGTTGGAGTAGTGATCCAGGTGATAGTTCATATTAACTATCATTAAACCTAACAATCATTGCTTTATGTTTTGAATCAGGTCAGATCTGTTTATGGAGAAAAATAAATATAAATAATATGAACAGTCACAGATTCCACACCTCATCCAATAAATATTGCTAACCCTTACCTAAAGTCTAAGGACATCGCCTCCCACTTTATATATCCCAACTGTACAGTAGATGGTGAGAATGCAATATTGAGGAAGAATCCTGATTTTGATGCGTATAAACTCCAAAATGCCGTGTTTTTCTTCTATGTGTAGTATTTACTTTACCTTTTTTTCTCTTTTTTTTTGTGACAATTTGCTGAGGTAATCTCTGAAATTGTGAAAGATTCAAATATGGATGCATAATCCGTATCTGGTATCAGAAAATCTCCAAACGTTAATGGAGTCGTTCATGGCTGGAGATATATCTTTGATGAATATCTTGTAAAAATCCTTCTGTTTGTGTTCATGTTTTCAATAAATGGCGGAAAAAAACAAATCTGGGGTTACAATACCGATCATATACAAAATTTAATGGGTGTCGTCCATGACCTATATTCTATCTTCGGATAAAATTTAATCCAAATCCGTCAAGTAGTTTTGACGTGATCTTGTCCACATGCACTAACAGACACACAAATAAATAAATAGTACTGACCACAGTCTCAAAAACAGACACAAAAAAATAAATAAACTGACTCGATTTTATAACCTTCTTGGCGGA
>NC_090736.1:119853460-119860960 GCF_036898095.1 Palaemon carinicauda
ACATTCTGGAGGCCGAAAAATTCTTTTTGACTTCAGAATCATTTGAAAAAAATACACAGTTCTTATTGATACACCATGATTCTGGAACAAGGACTGGCTACCACAAAAAAAGAAGAACCACAGAACCTTCTTACATCTTTTAAAAATATCCAAACAGAAGCAACACACGATGCAATATCCACAGGATTTTCATCACTGCTGACAAACAACCACTCATGAGTTGATAACAGGTTCTTAATCTGTTAGACACGATTGGCTACAAACACATGAAACCGTCTAGCCTTATTACCAATATAACCAAGAACTACCTGACAGTAGTATTATAGAAATTCTTTACACCTGAATAGTTGAACTCTTTGTTGAGAAAGTTACTAATCCTAACTGATAATAGTGCAGCTGTTAATTCTGAACTTGGGACCGATAGCTGTTTTAAAGGAACAACTCTAGATTTAGAAAAAAACTAACATGACGTGTACCCCTTCACGAATATCAAACAAACACACATACGAACACTGACCATACCCAAGTGTTGAAGCATCAGAAAGGCAATGAAACTCCACCGAAACAACCACCAAAATGTCAAGAGGCTTTATACATCTATTTATCTTCACATCATGTTAATGCAAAATTTCCATCTTCCACTCAAGCATTTTAGATTCAAACGGACTGGACAGAGAAGAGTCCCAATTATTATTTTCGCGACATAACTCTTTCAAAATTTGCTTAGGCTACCTCGAAGAATGAAGGGTGACACGAACCCTAGCGGATCAAACACTGAAGTGATGGTTGACAGGATTCCTCTCCTGGACAAAGGTTTTTCTTTAAAAGGCAATTTGAATTGAAAATAATCTGAAACAGCTGACCCCTCAACGCCAAAGTAGGCTATACTAAATTGTCAGACTTGTTAAAATGAAGACTTTGAAAACCCTGACATTGATCTTTTATGGGTATCGATTACAAAACCTCTGTAGAGTTTGAACAAAACTTATATAACCCTATTCCCTGATGAACACAAAATCTCTGTGTATTTCTCACAAGTTCATATGCATCTGAAGGTGTAGAAATTGAAGTAAGACCATCATTGACATAGAAATCTTTACGAACAGACTCAGCAGCTCTTTTACCAAACTGAGGCTCACCATTGTCTGTCGCCTTCTTCATGACAAAAATCTACTTTGCCATACCAAAAAAAACCTAAGGTAATCTATATGCTCTTGCTTAACTTTAAAATGATAAAAAATTTCTCAATGTCACTAGAAATTGCAATAGGCTCTTTGTGAAAACAGGACAAGACCCCATATAAATTGTTCATTAGATCAAGCCCTTGAAGCAACTCATCATTAATTGAAACAACGAGCACTGCAGTCAAAAATAACTCTGATCTTACTTGTTCTTTAATATTTATAAACACCATGGTGTGGGATATAGAAACAGTGATCACCAACAATTTCTGATTGAGGAACTACTTCTGCATAACCTTGTTCAAGCATATCTCTCATAAACGATATGTAGTGATCATAAAGCATCTTGTCCATTTCCAAGCATTTAACTAGGAAGTGCAGTCAACTCAGAGCATTAGCCATGCCATATGAAAATGATGGCTCATTCTCTTCTAAAGGGCAAAGTCATAACAAACTTTCCAGATTCAGACTTAGACAAGCTATCCTCTGAAAATTTTAAGAATCCACGATCTACAGTAACCAGTTTTACATTATCAATTTCCAATTCAGTGAAGACTTTTTTCAAGTATGTTGGCTACATCAGAAGGAGAAAATTCTTGAATTTTGCCCATTAAAGTAAACTGAACAATAGGCACTGGCAAAGGATCCAGATTCTCAGATACCAAAACATGAAAAGCTCCCAAGTCACTATCATCAGATTCAAATTCGGAAGAAATGATTCCAACGATAGTCCAACCTAAAATACTTTGCTGTGCATAAGGACCGTGGCCTGGTGATGGAATAACCTCTAAAGGAACCAAAGTCTTTGCACAATTATTGCTAATGAGCAATCCTATGTTGCAATCAGAGTTAACAGGTACCAGTTTTTCTCTAATTCAATGAATATGTGGCCAATCATTAACCATATCTGGTGAAGGTATATGCCTACAATTATCTGGCATAATCTTACGAGTATATGCTGCTGGTAGACTCAAACAACCATTATCATCGAGACTTCTTACACGTAAACCACTGATCTTTGAACTCTCAACCAGTTTATCCTCAGCCAACATTGTACTCAAGAAATTTACCCTAGCGCCACTAACATTCAACTGGTTAGCAATTCTCTCTAAAAAAAAAAACGTAAAGTCATTCTGACTGTCCTGCAAACTACAGACCAAAACTTCACGATTAGGGTCCGACTTATGAGCTAACCACACTATCATTAAACTAAACTGTCGTCCATGCCGCCTAGTCAAAAAACTTTGAAAAGGCATTGGCTTAAATACTGATGCATCCACACAGAAATCATTATTTTTCTTAAAATCAGCAGAAGTCTCCTCACTCTTATTCAACAGAGTTGGATGTCTTTTCTTACAGTCTCGCCAATACAATTTCAGTTGACAATAATTAGTCACATGACCTAAATGTTATCACCCGTAACAAAGTTTCTCTTTGAACAGAAACTGACTTTTCTCATCATAGGCCTTTTCTCTGAGCTTAGGACACAAATCTAGATAGTGAACCTCACTACAGAACAAATCATTCATGGGATTCTTTTTTGATTTGTCACTACAATTAGACTTCGACTGCTCAGTTAAACTTGAATAGAAGGTTTTTGAAACCTTCACTTTGCGTTTCTGTTTGTCACTTAACGGAATATTCTTTAAAGACTGATAGGAGGTAATAGGATTGCATACGATATCAACTTTATTTGACAGAAAACAAAGTCACTAAACGAAGGAAAGAAATTTTTTCTCTCTCATACTATGTGCTACTATACGAGCCAAACGATTTATAATCCAATCTGGGAAAACACGTAACATCTGGTTTTCCTTCTCATCATTCATTACAACAAGGTTACCAAGACACTTTGAAGCTGACGAACACTGCTTCGGAAAATCTGAGATCTTTCGCAGACCAACATTGTCCTTTCCTGATATTTTATTCTAGAACTCTATTCTATTTCTGGATGCCATTGAGATTGCAAAATGATTTCTTTTCCTGTCGTTCAAGAAGTTTATGGCTTCCACATAGAAATCATTTGTATGTATATACAAAATACCTTCAATGCCTTTTCTAGTTTCACTTCTGACATCATTCTTTAGATAATGGATTTTTTCGTATGATGACACCCCAGGTTTATCGATCAAAGGAGAAAAGGAACTCTTCTATTCAGCATATTTGAGAATATCTGCAAAAATTGACGGCTCTGCAACCAGCAATCTATACTTAACAAATGTAACTAGCAACTCATCGTTGCAATCCAACTCATTGTCACAATTCAATTTTTGTGTTTAATAATTTTGGGGATTACCCGAGAGTGGGACGTTTGACACATTAGGCTCTAACCTTTGATTAGACTGATATTTATTTGAAACGATGATGGAACAACACCTGGGTTAATCGATGTAACAGCCTTTGAGACACATTAGAAGCTATCGATGGTATATCAATACCAGTACCAGGATTAAAAAAAAAGAAACTATGGGTTTTGCATCTGAAGCAATAGGGGTAGTAACAATACCTTGCCTAAGACCATCTGTAACCACTACATTTGGCAACTGTTGAACCAAAGAAACCCTATTTATTACACGTGTCGCCTACCAAATCCTCACACTGAGTTACAGATGGGGAAGCTTTTACCTCACAATTATACAACTGTGACTTAAAACTACAACAAGAGCCTTATCATTGCTGAAACGCATCCATCTTACACTCCACAATCGCCAATTTCCGCTCCAGCAGCAATATCTTTAACTCAGCTTGAGCTTTCTCAGAATCAGCTTGAAGTTTGGATACTGCATCCACAAACTTTAACCAAGTTTTCAGCTCTGCTGCTTCAACTGCAGCTTCAGCCATCAATGAAGAATGCGCACTTGAATTCCTAGAACTCTTACGAGACTGCTTATTTGAACCATTAGGGTTGATTTTAGTCATATTGTTTACCTCGCTTTTGCCAGAAGGACTAACATTCAAAATAACATTATTGGTTTGTTCAGCCATTGAATCGGTTTGTGCTTTTAACTCTTCTCCTAAACCCACTCTACTGCGATTATAAATAGCAGTACTGAATCTAGTTCTATTTTGAGATAGGATAACTTTGTATTGGCCAAAGCTCTATCCCTTCTACTGGCTACGTTAGCAAACTTTTTTCTACAATAGACAATATCTAACTTCATTCACTTTTCAGTCAATGTCCATAGCCTAACCGGTCTACCTTCCTTATCACTCATATTTTCTTATCAATCTGACCTCAGAAACATCTTTACAAATACGTTACTGAATACAAACATATACTTATACATAGTCGAAATAGTTATATTACAAAATAAAAGTTTTTAAATTATGTAACCCATAGTTTGTCTTCCCTGTCGATACGCCAAGAATCTACGAGGAACATTGTCAAAAGCTCTAAGAAAATATAAACACACTCTACCTTGAATCTGTAGCAAACCTGCAATTGTAGTTACTGATGCGTAGAAACTACTTGGAAGCACATTATCCGAATGAGAGACCAATAACTCTGCATCTCCTTCTATTACTTTTAGTGCTTCCTATCGTAAAGGATTCGATTTTCCATTCTCGACACCAAGTGGCTTTGTTTTACTGTAACGGACATAAGGTTCAAGGCTAGACAGACAGATGTATGGATAGTAAACACCTCTCAGGCATATCTGTTAACACGGTTTATTGTTCTAATTCATAAATCCGGCCGCAAAATCGGTAAAACGAAGTGCCGCCATAAGAACTTCGTAACTCATCACTACATTGTACAGCATTTAACATATAAAGTAAGGTCATCCCAATACCGGTCTGCACCGTTTGAACACCAAGCTGCCACAGACCACAAAAATATACTCTGTGTACAAAGTCCCCTTTACCTCACCTGTTTCTCCTCGCTAGTGCTAGACAAGGTAAGTGATTACAACAAAGCACAAATTTTGATTTTCAAAAGTAATTTAAACATAAACATCTTTACACACACACACACACACACATATATATATATATATATATATATATATATATATATATATATATATATATATATATATACTGTATATATATATATAGCCTCAGTTAGATTTCGTCTGTTGTCTATATCATTAACTTTTATTCAATACTTCTAACTTTATCATCTTCTACATAGAGCTTGATGGTCCTCAGCCATGTACGACTGGGTCTTCAAGCTTTTCTAGTGCCTTATGAAGCACAACTAACGTTTGGTAAGCTAGTCTGTCTTGGGTAGTGTAAAGAGCATACCCAAGCCATCTCCATCCACCAATCATCCAGATCTCATCCAAATATGGCACTCGAGTAATCTCTCTCATAGTTTCATTTTTAATTCTCTCCTGCTATCTAACTTTCTCTGAAAACTACTAAATCTGTTGGATATTGTTTCATTAACATACCATGAATCCTGTCTATATAGTAATGGCTTCTTCTATTTGCGTGGGTCTTTTTTTCATTCGTTTAGGGGAGCATGGTTGCCTTCTTTTGAAGAAATTTGCTTTGGCTTTTGGGGTACACCACAGTCCCGACCAGATGCCCTGCCAGCCCTTGCGTAGACTCCGGTAGCGTGTTTGAGATGTACCAGCCACCATCGCCCTTCCTTCTAGGAGCAAGCAGTCATCTCGCATTAGGTTGACAATTCAATACGTGTGAGGTGTCTGTTATGTTTTTAGAAGGTGTTGGAATGGCTGTGTTTGTGTGTGTATTAGTCATTAACACCAATTTGCTTTATGCAAACCTATCCATCTATTACATACATAATCCTGAGGTGTCTACCGAGGGAGCAAAGTGTCCGCCTTTCTGACTGGACGGGTGGGGAGTTAAAACTGCGCCAGAGACTCCTACAAATTCCGAGCTTGCTGCCCAAACCGGTTCAGCCATCGAGGGACCGTCCATATAGTAACTCTGATCTCAGTAAACTGATATATAGTTTGGTTTGCATATGTGATTTTAGGCAATTTGATTTCAAAAATGTATTCATCATGAACATTCCATGATTTGTTTCTTTTCAACCTTGCAATAAATTCTAATTCCAAAGACCCTGCATTGGAGATCATCGTTCCTAAATATATGAATGATTTTACTTCCCTATTATTTTTTTTCCTTTAAATGATATTTCAGCTTCCATAGTTTACTCAATTCTCCACAATCTCCAACTGCTCTACGAATTATCAGTGACTACACTTTCTCCTGGAGTACTCTGCTCTTCACTGGAAATTCTTTTAATAAAACGCCAATAACATTAACTTTGCCCTTGCTATGCTCTTGCACACTGTCAAATTCTTTTTCATAGTCTGCAATTGCCATCAATAGTGGATTTTCATAGCTTAAGCATTGCTGTACATGTCTCAAATAAGAAAATTGGTCAATATATCTACCTTTTTGAAATCCTGCTCGTTCATCTCTCAGCTTTTCATCAATCTTTCTCTCCAATCTCTTTAGAAAAGACATACTATATGTTTTCAAAACAACTGATGTAAGAGTGATGCCTTTATAATTATTGCAATCATTTTGGTATTCTCTTATTGCTATCTTCCAAAACACTCCCAACTCACATTTGTCAGTTTTTGCCTCGTGTTACCACATTCCAAAAAAAAAAAAGAAAAAAGAAAAAAAATCCTGTAAATATTTTGAAGGTCACTTAATTTTCATCCATTGTCATCTCAGTAGTTATTCCATCGTATCCAGGAGCATATCATCTCGAGTTTTTTAATGCTAGCTTTGACTTCAGGCAAAGTATATACATTCATATGCAAATCAATGTCTTCAACTGCTTTAGGTATATCGATAAAATTATTCCTCCTGTATCACCAATTCCTAACTTAACTAAAGTGTCCAATTAAAAGTTATTTTTTTTTTTCATCTTCTGTTCTTAAAACGGATCCATTTCTCTTTTCATAAGTATATGTTTTTTTTTCTTTTTTATCCCAGGAGAGATTTCTTTGATATTCATAGGAATAATTCTTAAACCATATCCACTCCCTGAATTCATAGCTTAGTCAGCCTTATCTACTTTACTGTGTAAATATTCTCACCAGTCCTTCCTGGCTTTTCTTTTCTTTTCAATACTAGAATAATTGACATGCTCTACCTTGTAATTTCCATTACTTCCTCAAAAACTTCTAACAATTCATTTATGGTTATGTCTATTTTATTTTTATAGTATCCAAAGAATCATTTGATACCCATTGCTTTCTCCTTGTAACTGCATGTCCCAAAACTCCACTACCCACTGACTGAAATGTGCTGTTAATATCACACCATTCTTCATTAAGTGTCTGCTCTTCGTCTCTTAATGTTTCCAAGACTTGAAATCTATTCTTAT
>NC_090736.1:119865960-119873460 GCF_036898095.1 Palaemon carinicauda
ACACACACACACACACACACACACACACACACACACACACACACACACACACACACATATATATATATATATATATATATATATATATATATATATATATATATATATATATATATATATATATATATATATATATATATATATATATATATATATATCAGAGAGAGAGAGAGAGAGAGAGAGAGAGAGAGAGAGAGAGAGAGAGAGAGAGAGAGAGAGAGAGAGATTTTTAACAAAATCTATTCAGTTACACTATTACGCCTACTTTATCTCAAAAAAAAAAAAAAAAAAAAAAAAAAAAAAAAGCTTATTCGTTGTAGAGACAGACTGTCTGTTTAAGCATTTATCGATCAAACACATTCATAACAGCACGACAATAACACCTCTTTTGTTTATCGCAGAGCAGGAATAATAAAAAAAACTTAAGCAGATTACATGGTCAGCATCGATTAACACGTTCCTAGAATCAGTGTTTTGACTTGCTGAGCCTCCACTTCAGCTAGTGGTCACGCTTCCTACTTTTTGCATCAGATGGACTTAAATTCTGATGAAATAGGTTTATTGTCAGTAGATTTATTCATTTATATCCCCAAAGCGAAAAGATTCACAGGTTTTCATACAAGAGAGAGAGAGAGAGAGAGAGAGAGAGTGAGAGAGATTTGAAAAATTGAGTGTTGTTTATAGCCTTCTAGTTTGCTGACTGGTATCTTTCAAAGTGTATTTAAACTCTGGTATTACGACAAAGGGCTATTTCTTGATGGGACTATCCAATTACTAGTCTCTGGTATGTAAAATCTTATTTAAAAAATGCAAGTACATTCTCTTGAATATTTGTTTTTGAAGTCTAGTAGTATACTTTACAGATATCCCACACTGAGAAAACGACACATGATGTTACCCTGCTTGTGAGATTTGTATTTACCTAGGTTCATACATCATTGTAAAAAAAAAAAAAAGAAAAAAAAAGTTACACAGTCATTCATTCTCTCTATAAAGAAAAGTCCCCCTGTAGTCTAACAAACATTATATACAGTATGCTAATACAATCCTACACATTTATTTGCTAATTTCACGTCATATCATAAGTGTCAAATATTTTTTTTTTCTATCATTTCCGCTTTTCAAATAGAGTGATCTTTTCATTCATCTAGCTTTTTAAGAGGATTTCGTTTCAGCATATTTAGTAATTTCCTATCAATATAAAATTTAAAAAAAAGATAAACAACAACAACAACAACAACAACAAGAATAATAATAATAATAATAATAATAATAATAATAATAATAATAATAATAATAATAATAATAATAATCTTATTGCTTGCAAGAACCCACCGGGGAACTTTAGCCTTCGGGGGACCGAACAGGCATACCGTTTCATCACATACCCTTCCTATACCTTCGTTTGGGAAAAATAATCAAAAGCAGATGTATGGCATTCAATAGGGATAAGGAATATGAAACGGTTTCAGACGATTCTGATGGGTTGGTACCTGATTCAGCATCCCACAAGGCTCCGATATGAAGGAGAGTAAGTGCAACTCCCACTTTTTCAAGGTATTTAAGTGTATCTGAAAGGTGTTGACCTTCCAGATAAATAAAAGTACCCTCCCCTCCACCAAATGGTGAAAAAAAAGTCGCCAATTGCCTTTCTAGGGCTTCTGGTGGCTATAGATCCAGTTTTGAAGCTCCTGTGGTCTTTCCTGGCCAAAGAATCTTTGGATAAGGTGTAACAAGATTTGAATATATAGAAATAAAATTTACGCAAAAAAAAATATCCTTTGTAACAATCTACATACCCCCTGGAACGAACACTAGTATCTTTTTTTATTTTTTTTTTCTTAAGAATTCAGTGCTCTCATTGAGATGATTATCATGGAAAAAAATGGATTAGTTATTTGTGGAGACTTCAATTTGTGGATGGATGACGCATCTAGTGAGTTACTAGAATTATATCGACTATTGAATAATATAGACTGTACAACTATTTTAACTGGGCATACGCTAGACTTAGTTTGAAGGGTTGACATGAATGATATTGTATCTGATATAAAAGTTGAAGAGTAATATACTATCTCCACAGTACACAAACTTACTACGTTTAGTCTACCTCTACAGAAACGTACATTAGTACAGAAAATAAACTTTAGACACAAATCAGATGTTTCTCCTACTGTGTTTATTGAAGAAGTTACAAAGAAAATAAATTATTCTATCAACATTCCCTGTAATCATGATGACTAACGTCTGTTAGGAGCTAAGTGTGCTAACTGTCTTACGACCACTTATAATAAAGTGAGTAAAAGTGAATATGATACCATGTGCCCACCGATGGAAAAGCCTATAACTGTAAAGGAACAATCTCCTTGGTTTGATAGAGAGACTTGGGTAAAAAAAAAAAAAAAAAAAAAGGGAAACAAGACGCAAAGAAAGAAAGTGGAATAGGTTAAGAACTGAAAGTACTTCGGTAGATTACAAAACTGCTGCATGTCAATATAACTACCTACTAAGAAGGAAAAAAGTGAATACTATAAGAGAAAGATCCTCGAAGCAGCAACAGACATAAATAAGTTATATCGTCTCCTGATTGGTATAATGGGAAATGTAAAAGAAAAGAAGCTACCTGATGGATACAGTGACCATGGACTAGCAAATAATTCTCTAGTAGTCTTTAAAAACAAAATGGAAAATATAACCATGTCATTTGTAAATACTCAACATCAGATTACTGATACACCAGACACAGACAAAATCAATACGATTTAACAGCATAACACAAGATGACATCACCAGAACTACCAAGAGAGCAAATAAAACAAGCTGACGATTGATCCTCTGGCAATATCTGAAGTAATTGGAGAGAGAAGCTTTTCTAGTCTAGCCAAAATAATAATGAGAATAGCAAATGCAAGCATCGGTGAATGAATATTTCTTAAATCGGAGAAAATGGTTATAGTCACACCAGTTCTGAAAAATGCACTGGACTACCTGGAATTAAGCTCATGTACAGTAGACCTATTTCGAATCTTTCATTTGTTTCAAAAATGGTTGAAATGTGATTCTTGAACAACTAGTAAGTCACTTAAAAGTAATAGAAGCTTTGCCTGACAACCAATCTGCTTACAGAAAACTATACTCTACGGAGACAGCCATCTGCTCTGTTGTAAATGATATGCTAGAAATGATGGATGAAAATAAATGTGGTATTTTAATATTGCTCGATCTCAGTGCTGCTTTTGATACAGTTGTGCATGAACTGCTATTAAATGATCTACGGTACATCGGCTTTAAAGATCAAACCTTAGAATACCTGAAAGATTACATAGTTGGTAGAAATTACTGTGTACAAAATGGAAACTCTTAATCATCATATGAACCCTTAAACAGAGGGGTACCCCAAAGGAGTTTACTTGACCCATTCTTATTCTGCATTTATACTACTGTTTTATCGAAAATACTACCAAAGCATGGAGTGAAGTTCAAACTATTTGCAGATGACACACAGTTTTAGTTCTCCATAAATGATACAGATAGCACAACTGAATCTCTAAACGGAATCTTTTATAGTGTTGAAGAATGGATGACATTGGAACAACTAAAATTAAATGAGAACCAAACTTAATTCATGGTGGTGGGTAAGAGAAACAGCGTGAGAAACTTGGGATATATTCAAATGAACATAAATAATGATTCGGTGCCGATATCTAGTAAAGTTCGAGATCTAGGTGTATTTCTTGACTGTAACCTGTCTCTGAATGCCGAAATGAATAATGTAATAAAAACTTCCAGTTATTATCTAAGAAATATTGTGTTTATAAAAAAGTACCTTGATGAAAATTCTGTAAATAAACTTGTGATAAACTGTGCTATTGCCAGGATTGAATACTGCAACTCTATCTATTACAATTCACCAACAGTGCAACTTAAGAAATTATAAAACATAATAAACAGCGGAGCAAGACTAATAAAAGGCGTCCCATCTAGAGAAAGGAACACCCTTATACTAATTGATTTACTCTGTCTGTCGATTAAAGCGAGAATTGAATTTAAAATATGTATAATTACCCAGCTAGCTTTCAAAACCGGTCGTCCAAAATACTTAAGAGAATTGCTACATATTGTGCAGACAACAAATCGTGTCGACACGAGAATAGTTACATATGGCTTCAAACAGTTGGAGCCTAGATGTATGTCGACTTTAGGCTCTAGAGCCTTTTAATATGTGGCCCCAAGTCTATATAATAGGCACCCACGAAACATTCGAATGATTGAAGACATTAAGGCTTTCAAGAGAAAACAAAAGACCTTCTTATTCAAAAAATATTTCAACAGCAACGATTTAACAGTAAATGAACAATACGTGATCTGAAACGATAAATACTCTGAACGAACAAGGTAAAAAGAGAGCGGAGGCCCTGTAGAGAGTGGGGTTTTCCTGCTGTATGGGACTGGAAAAGCAGCCATCAAAGAAAAGTAAAGTGAGTAAGGCGGGGAAATATTTCTGCCTTATTCCACTAGCGTTCGACTGACAGAGGAAGTATCCACTGCCTCCTCTAGAATCTGTTGTTGCCAAGTTGACACTGGAGGTCTCAACAGATCGGCAGCAGAAGCCTCTTCTATGGAGGTTACGGCTATCACGATTCTCTAGGCACCGACGTAGTAGGACCATTTGTCAGGAGTAGTTATCTTTCTCACTTTAATAGAAGATCCTATGGATTCAGACAAGCCGCCTGCAATTAAGTATGTGTTACTTACACCAGCAAGGGCCATCAAGTTTCTGTTTCATCATAAGAAATGACAATGGATCATTGAAGGAAAAAGTCATGACTCTCTCCTCAAGCTGGAATTATCCTTCCATCACCCTGATAAACATTCCTCCTGCAATTAAGCTAAAGTGGCAGCCCCATTGTTGCAGCTTCAGATACAGCCAGAACAGAGGTATTATCTAAGGCCTATTGTACCAGCAGAGCAGGTAATACAGCTACATCACTTCATTTCACAGTAAAGAGTAACTGACTCTTCTTTTCATTTTAGGCTTACCCTCTCTTGGGGTACAGCATCAGATATCTATCCTACTGGATCTGGATCTGGGTGCAGGAAATCTAACTTAACCTATATATTATAAATAATGCATTTTGAAATGACAAGCAAATCCATTATGAAGATGTATTGAAGAGTTATGCCAGATGATTTTCAGTTTCAGAGCATTCCTTGATGGCAGGGCAATCTACCTTCGAGTATCACTAACCCTTTGGTGCAGGAGGTGCCATAATCATTAAATCTTCCGCATTTATCATGTTTAGAGTATTCTCGAATATGCATTTTCCACCAGTCGGAACAGGGACTTTCTCCTACCTAAGGATTGGATGTTATTTGTATTTTTCCTTAACTATACAAACATGAGTGTCTAACTCAACCAATAAGTCCCACCTGCAGTTAAGGTGATTTATCATTGATCAGGAGAGACGGGAAGGGAGGATGTGCGGGTTTTGGGAAGGGGGCTGAATGTACTTCAAAGCTACTCAGCTAACAACTACTGCCTAGTTGTTGACACCTCGTTAAATCTTTTAATTACCGTATTCCAGCTTGTAATGTTATCAATCTTCTATGTAAAGGATCTAGGTTTGCATGTTGAGGGAGAATACAAAGTACACTAGGAATATATATATATATATATATATATATATATATATATATATATATATATATATATATATATATATATATATATATATATATATATATATATATATATATATATATATATATATATATATATATATATATATATATATATATATATATATATATATAATATATATATATATATATATATATATACTATGCATTGAACTGTAAACATGATTCCAAAGGCTTCGTAGGCGAGCAAATACATTTTCTAAGTGAAAGTGTTAGTAATATTTTGTTTCTTTTTACTGAAATTTGTTTTGTCAGATTAAGAGTTCAATTTTCCTGCAGAAAATATATACAACACTCCAAAAATACATCTAATTTTCAGTGCAATCAATAAAAGAAAAAAAATGTAACTGATGAGAAACACAAAAATAGAGTCAAGAAACCATGACATAAAAAAAACAATAATATGTTAAATCCATTCATCTGAGGAACCATTAACTCTGTTATAGACTTGGGGAACATATCAAGTCAAATTGTGTTTATTCTCAGAGCTTAACATTAAAGAAAATCTGAAAGAGTTCTTTATTAGAGTTTAATTTAAGGAATCTTTTCAGGCGTAGAATGAAATGATAAGAGGAGGAAATATTTGGAGGGAAATTCCGACTATTATAAAGTCTATTTTCACGTTACTGAAATCTAAAAACATATTATTTTTATTTTTTATATATATGCAATCACCTTTCTAACCAAACTCTGCTTTCCTATCTTTCACTTATAATAAAAAAAAATCCATTTAGAATAACTTTCCACATAAGCAAGAAAATTTATATAAGTTATTAATAGTAAATTAAGCTGATATGAATGAACATTGAGAGAGAGAGAGAGAGAGAGAGAGAGAGAGAGAGAGAGAGAGAGAGAGAGAGAGAGAGAGAGAGAGATAAGATGATGCTTGTTTGTTCGTTAACTTTTTCAGAAGGGACTAATGTTTGACGTAAATGGATATGAATAAATTTGGACTATAAATCATAGTTGACATCCAAATCCGGATTACCGACTTCTCTTTTATCTGCATATTAAAAAAAAAGTTGAAAGGATTTGTCACAGGTAGAGATTTTCCAGAACTCTATCCCTTTTAATTTCTTAAAATGGCTTAAATAAATATTTTAGTAAAGTGAAAGCGATAAATCTAGAATTCTATTCAAATATGCAAACTATATTTTCATGTCTATGAAATCTTATGCATTCTGAAATAAGATATTGGGAGTGGAAACGATAAAAGTTTATTAGCTGGTAAGGTATTTATAGATTTGGCTTCATATAACAAATCTTTCATAGCCTCTCTCTCTCTCTCTCTCTCTCTCTCTCTCTCTCTCTCTCTCTCTCTCTCTCTCTCTCTCTCTCTCTCTCTCTCATTTTAACTTTATTGTGGATGATAATTTCTTAGTATATTGTTTTTAATTTCTATCAGGAGAACTTTACTTCTTAATAGCCCTGGCACCCACCCTCCCATCCAGCCTTAAAGAGACATTACGATATAGGTTGTAGCAATGTATAGATATGTAATCCATATGACACAGCAACTGACACATAAGCCAGCGTTGAACGTCTGATTTGTTTTGGTGTCATTATCCTCTCAGTCTCTGGGGATTCACAATCTCATCTGGGAAGGGAGGGGACCGTGAAACGAGATAAGAGATAGGATGTCAAAAATGAAACTCAAACAATATATCGGAACAGGGAGTTCTTGCATCAAGAAAGTAAAGACGAATAGTTTAAATTTCGCAGAATCGAATCTTAGTCATGAATAGAGTTGATCCTTTATGGAATAATTAACTGAATATTTAATGTTCGAATACTACGAGG
>NC_090736.1:119878460-119890960 GCF_036898095.1 Palaemon carinicauda
TATGTATATTAGGACTGAGTATCCTGCTTCTCATAAGTCCTGCTATCAATATGGATGTCATGAAATTCAGGTAATAAGAGTTTGTGGCAGGCATAACTTCTTTTACTTGTGTTCGATCTACCGGAATCCAGACATGGATGATTTTATCTTCGATTGTCTATTTACCATTATGGCTAAGATACAAGAAAATGATAGAAGGGCTTCTTTTGTCTTTGTTGGTGATTTTAATGCTCCCCATAGGGAGTGGTTAAGTTCCATCTCTCCTACCGATCACCATGGTTTAAGAGCTTTAGATTTTACCTCTGAATTGGGCTGTGAGCAAATCATAAATGAAGCTACCCACAGTTCTGGTAATTGCTTGGACCTCGTATACACTTACTCTCCTGGCGTTATAACTAGTAAGGTTGGTTCTCCAGTCGGGATATCTGATCATGCCTTGATTTCATTAGTAGTGAAGACTGAGCAGCCTGTCCCTGATATATCATACCCTTGCAAATTTTATATAAAATCCTAAGCAGAATGGAATGGGATTTTGGATGATCTTTTTTGTTTAAATTGGTCACAATTATATAGTAGTGTAGATCCGGATGATGCTCTGAATGAGAATATAGTCAACATAATTGATAGGCGTATGCCTTCTCATGTGCTAATGTACCGAGTGAAGGACAAATCGGGGTTCAGTGAGGATTGTAGACGTGCTTATTTGGAGAAGGAGGAGGCCTATCATCTTTGGAAAGGTAGCAGATCAGATTTGACCTCTAATAACTATACTCAGCTTCGAGCTTCCGTCCAGAGAGTTTATGCCTCAACTTAAAATGAGTACAATTTATCCATGGAAGAAACCCTTCCTGGTACAACTCAGGAACATAAATGGTGGTCTACCCTTAAATCTGCACTCTTTGGTGTAGAGGCAACAGTTCTACCTCTACTTAAACCAGATTGCTCAGTCACTCACTGGTCAAAGGAAAAGACAACCCTTTTAACTGATGTTTTTATCAGTAAACGAGTAATGAAAAACTTGAACTCCCTCATTCATGTTTTCCCGAGGTTAAACTAACTAGTATAGCTTTTCGATCTCGTGAAATTAAAGCTCCGTTGATGGACCTTGATGCTTATAGAGGTGTAGACCCAGATGGTATTTTTCCATTGTTTTTTTTTATAAAGACAGCAGATTTCTTAGCTCCAAAGTTATCTGTTATTTGGCACAAGATAGCAAGAACAGGAGCTTTCAGCACTTGTTGGAGGATTGGTAATGTTACTCCTCTATGTAAATAGGTTTGTTGTAGCTCAAGTCCCACTGACTACCCACAAATTTCTATAACTCCTATATTTTCCAAAGTTTTTGAGCGTATTCTGACAAAACGTCTTAATAGGTTTGCTGAAGGTAATCATCAATTCCCTAGTTTGCAATTTGGTTTTCGTAAAGGCCTTGGAGCATGTGATTCCCTTCTTAAAATCCCCAACGTTGTACAGAAATTCCTTGATTGTGGTCAAGAAGTTCGCATGATTGGCCTTGATTTTAGTGGCACCTTTGACCGTATCGATCATGAGGCCCTTATTTTCAAACTCAAACAGTTGGGAGTGGGTGGGTCGTTTCTTTGTATTATTATAGATTTTTAAAGTAATAGATCTCAAAGAGTACTTGTTGATGGGCACTATAGTGAGTATAGGAATGTAATATCCGGTGTTACACAGGGTAGGGATCCTGGCCCATTACTTTTCATACTATATACACAGGACATCTGGGTTGGCCTAGAGAAAAAGCTTTTTCGATATACAGATGATGCTATTCTCTTTGCATCAATTCTATCCCCTTAATGTAGATCTGGGGTTGGTGAATCCCTTAATAGAGTTTCAGCTAAAATTAGTGCAAGGTGCAAATTATGGGGTATGAAGTTGAATCCTAACAAAACTCAAAGTATGATTGTAAGCAGGTAAAGGACGGTGGCTCCTCAACATCCGGATCTCAGTATTGATAATGTTTCTTTAAATTTGTATGAATCTTTTAAAATTTCAGGTGTGATTCCCTACAGCAAATTTACTCTTGAGAAACATATTATGCATGTGTCTTCTTCAATTGCACAAAAGATTGGCTTATTGAAAATTATTTTAAAGATTTTTGGTAATCAATCTATTCTGAAGAAGTGTTTTACTCCTCTAATTCTATCTTACTTTGAGTATTGGTGTCCTGTCTGGTGTTCAGCTGCTGATTCTCATCTTAATTTGTTGGACAGAAACTTAGGGTCTATCTAATTTCTTATTCCTGATCTCGATATTAATCTTTGGCACCGTCGTTCAATTAGTTCATTATGCATGTTGCATAAGATTTTTCATAACTCTGACCATCTTTTACATCCAGATCTCCCTGGACAATTCAATCCTGCTCGTAATACTAGGCAGGCACTTAATTCTAATAGCCAGACCTTCTCCATCATGAGGCTCAATACTACACAGTATTCTAGAAGTTTTATTCCAGCTGTTACCAAGTTTTGGATTGATCTTCCAAATCGGGTGGTTGAATCAGTGGAACTTCAAAAGTTCAAAGTTAGAGAGAATGTTTTTATGTTGACCAGGCTGACATGAGTTTTTTTTATAGTTTATATATAACATATCTGTTTTTGACGTTGTTAATAGTTTGTATAGGACATATCTGTTTTGACGTTGTTACTGTTTACGAATGATTTATTGTTAACTTGTTCTCATCATTTATTCATTTCCTTATTTCCTCTCATCACTGGGCTATTTTTCCCTATCAGAACCCTTGTGCTTATAGCATCTTGCTTTTCCAACTACAGTTTTAGCTTGGGTAATAATAATAATAATAATAATACTAATAATAATAATAATAATGATGATGATGATGATGATGATGATGATGAAAATAATAATAATAATAATAATAATAATAATAATAATAATAATAATAATAATAATAATAATAATAATAATAATAATGATGAAAATGGAGGTAATATAGGTTTTGCCTCTTGGTACGGGGAATAGTGTCTTTATTCCTTGTAATTCATGATAAATGATACTCTTACGAATTACCTCACTGGGTGAAATATTTCATCCGGAAATCAATCGCTGGTTCGAATATTTGTTAATTGGTTATTGACCAGGAACGTTCTTGTTCTGGCTGTAAAATCATCAGTAGTAGAGACAAAGAACTTTAATTATTATGCTAAACAAAGTTATTCTGTTTGAATTAATAAGCGTTAACGGTTGAACCACATAAAAGTATAAGTTCTATTATTTTTAATTCTTTATCTCCTAATTTTTTTTCTTTCTTTTTTTTTTACTTCAAGGAATAAATTAAATGTGCGATTTTTGTATCATAAACCGAATTCAGTCTAAGGGTGCAGAATATGCACAAATGATAATTCATTGTGATATTTCTCTGCAGCCTCGAATAGGGATTCCTATAATAGTTGATGACTATGTTTCACCGAGTATCATTTACATGTATGCTAAAATAGATATCATTACATCCTTTAAACTTACATCGTCAAGGAAGCCTAACATTACTCATTTAATAAGAATAAAAGAGCAAGAAAAAAATATCATTAAGTTGTTGACTCCATTCTTAATATTTATATCATCCCTTAAATCCATCAAATGAGAAAAATGGAATATATATGTACTGTATTGGTAGTCTTTTAGATTTTTATAATGTGTAAAAGTTTATGCTAGGATTTGTGATATTCTTATTAAAATATTTCTTATTTTGGTTCTGTGGGGTAGCATTTACTTTAAGATTTATCCAAAAGATGTAAAATCGACAATTGGTATGCGTTTTAAAATGAAAAGTTAACGAACTAATTTTTTCAAATTTTTAAAGAAAATATAAGCAATGTATCTGGATATTGCCTGGCGATTTCTTTTATTATTGGAAGTTATTGTTTGCGGAATATATTTAAACGAAATTCAAAATCTTAAACTAGAATCTATATTACTGGATGCCACCATATGATATAGAAATTTTTTTTTAG
The DNA here is from genome assembly GCF_036898095.1 of Palaemon carinicauda. NCBI lineage: Eukaryota > Metazoa > Arthropoda > Malacostraca > Decapoda > Palaemonidae > Palaemon > Palaemon carinicauda. The sequence continues at coordinate 119,882,453 of NC_090736.1, forward strand.
ATTCTTGACTCCTGTATTGGGATGGAACAAGCATACTATCTAGCTAATGTTTCCACATATTGTTTCCCAAACCTAAAGCAAATGGTAACACACACACACACACACATATATATATATATATATATATATATATATATATATATATATATATATATATATATATATATATATATATATATTATATATATATATATATATATATATATATCATCTCAATTGCTACGATAGAAATTGTAAGGTAGAGTTTAGCGAAAGCAGTTTAGTCATTAATAACCCTCCGGTTTTTGATAAAGTGGACATTAATTTACCGTTATCCCACATCACTTCTTTATATAAAGTATTTTAACTGAATGGGAAGAAATGACTTGTGAATGATTCACGCGTTTCAAAATGATAGAGCTAGAGAACTGAAAGCTCTTATTTCAATACTCCGTCACAATTAGAAAAACAAGTTTACCCAGAAGCATATAAAATTTGTCAGTAATTTTTTTTAACATATATTTCAGAGCACCGTTATATAGTAGGATATATATATATCCCAATAACTATGATATATGTTTATGAATAAATAAAAAATCTAAATGACCCAGTAATCGTTTCTACAACTTACTGTGGTAAAAATATTGTTTAGAGAGAGAGAGAGAGAGAGAGAGAGAGAGAGAGAGAGAGAGAGAGAGAGAGAGAGAGAGAGAGAGAGAGATTGAATATTCTTTGCATAGATAACAAACTCTGTTGAACCAGTGAACTTCGAGGTGCAATTCGCTTGAGATTCTGAAGTTATTGCTTTCCCCTCAGATAACAAAAAGAATTTGAAAGGAAAGGAAAAGTTATTTCAAGTTAATCTACGTTTTTCGCTTGATTTTAGATTATTTTACCTGTAGTGTCGGTGTCATGAAACTGTCATGGGCATTTTTTTTGTGCTTTACGTTTATTTTTTATTTTTTTTTACCAGGTACACAATTATTATTATTATTATTATTATTATTATTATTATTATTATTATTATTATTATTATTATTATTATTATTATTATATTATAATTATTATTATTATTATTATTATTATTATTATTATTATTATTATTATTATTATTATTATTATTATTATTATTATTTCCATCACCAACATATAACGACGTTTCAAACATCTCTGTCTTCATAATCATGTTCCTGGGTAAAAGAAAGTAAAACAATAAATAGCAAGCTGTACATAAATATTGTGAACAAATAAAATTTTATCTTGAATGGGAAAAGGCATGGTTAGGATATTTGCAATGGAATACTAGAAATTTCTTGGTTGAGTTCTGGCTTTTTAGATTTTAAAAAAAATTGACTCTCTTATTCTTATATCATTTTCATATGAGCCTTAGTATAGTATTGAATAGTTATCCAAAGAGAACGAACACTTACAATCCATATCGCAATGGTCGCGTATGCTGCACTGTAAAGGTTTGGACAAGGCTCTGATACTTCAGCTGGTAATTCCCTTGTGATCTTGATAGAAGGAAAAAATGCATTTTTTTCTTGGTGCCAATATAAGCTAATTGGTTCATATGAAAATGAAATAAGAGGAGCAGAGTCAAATTTTATAAAATCTAAATAGCCGTAACTTAACCCAGAAATTTTTAGTTTTCCTTTGAATATTGCGTAATTAGGTCTTTTCCCATTCAAAATTAAATTTCATTTGTTTACAATATTTATGCTCAGCGTGCTCTTTATTGTTTTACTTTTTTTTTTTTTTTTTTACCTAGGAACATAATTATGAACACAGGGATGTTTGAAACGTCCTTGTTTGTTAGTGATGGAATTAAACTTAAGAATGTTTGGCATTGTCGTAATTCTCCAGTTCCTTATTAAACCGAGGTTCCCTTCCACCCGCTCTTTATCGGTTATTATTATTATTATTATTATTATTATTATTATTATTATTATTATTATTATTATTATTATTATTATTATTATTATGAAGGGAAAAAAAAGGAATGAGACATTAGAGAAGTAGTATATTATGTATAAGTCAAAATTAATCTATGTGCATCACGATAGAATATAAGTTAGTCTGTAATAGGTTCCTGTCCATTTCATTTGTGCTACATATTGTGCACATGACTATGATGATTAAATAACGGTTTACGGACTTCTATTCAACCTAATGACCTTCTTGGCAGTAATTTCCTCGGGAGACGACTTTTCCGGCTCTGCCCCTTCTCTTTGAATTAGCAATCAGACGAGGTAATGTCCTCTTTCACCACCATATTACCTCGCTCCCCTCAATGTCCCGGATAAAGTATCCATAAGAATTGGTCCTGAGTCAACACTTTCTTAATTTGTATATGTCCTAGTCACTTGAGAAGAAGATTTAACATTTTAAATTACGTGTAAGTTGTTGCTTCTTTTACTATTCAATATCACAAGCTAAGGCTGTCCATGATCTAAAGGAAGTTTTCTTTTGAATGATCTATGTCAACAACCATATTTATAGTATTGATATTGTTTTTGTAGAAGTAAATATGGGCACTATTGTTATTAGAAATAGCAAATTGATTTACTTGATATGAACTTATAACAATTTATTGTTTTTCCTCCTTAATTATAACTCAAGAAATATATTTGCCATATAATACCATAGAGATTGTTCAAAGTACTTTATTTAGAAAAAAAAAATGCAGGAAAACATACTAAATCTTTTCCTATAGCCACAAAAAAATATTTCGATGAAACCACTTTCTCATATGCATATTATCTATACAGTATTACAAGTACTTTGCTTTTGCATACAATAGAATATTAACAAAGAAAAATTCCGATTCTTACCAAATTAATAAGAGTAGATACAGATTGATGATGATGTAAATTTACCTGTAGTATATAACTTACATTGCATTCGAATAATATTTTTTATTTGACTAGACATTACATATTAGGACAATAATCGCAAATTTTGACACATTGTAGAGATGACCTTATTTGTATATTCATTTGAAGTGGAAATTCAATCACAGAATGTACACTAACAGAGTTAACTGGAAAGCCTTATCCAAAAATATAATATTATTGACTTCTTACAAACACAGAGTAACAGTTGAAGCCTAGAATTATTTTCTATATGATTGCATATAACAACAATTGATTAACATAACAGCCTGTTTTCACTAAAATCATATATATTTTTTTTTCCAAATTTACCACTGATAATACAATAAGGGATATCGGCCTGTAAGCATTATATAATTGAAAGCATTGACAGTGTTATCTTTTGATTCAATGTATTTATATCCTTCAGCAAAACAAGAGGAAGAGAACCAAGACAGAACAGCTAGCCTGAGTGTTCCCTCAAGCAAGTGGAAGACCATGTTACAGTGGCTATGTTACTACCCAAGAAGAGGAAAGTTGCCATTGAACAATTACATTCCAGTAACACCTTGGATAAAAAAGAATTGCTTGGTAATCTCAGTGTTTCAAGGGGTATGGGGACAGAGGAGAATAAGTAAAGAATAGGACAGGCTATTCGCCGTGTGTGTGTAGGCGAAGGGGAAATGAACCATAACCAGAGAAAATTATCCAATGTAGTATTTACTGACTACTTAAAACACCCCCATAACATTCTAGCGGTAGTATCTCAACGGGTGGCTGGTGCCCTTGCCAACCTTCTACCTAAAATGATAATAATAATAATAATAATAATAATAATAATAATAATAATAATAATAATAATAATAATAATAATTTCACATATACCTTTCATGCAAATATCAGATTATTATGCTATTAATATAATTGAATTGATTTACGTAGTTTTTCTATCAATATGTAACTAGAGTAGGAGGTTGTCCAGTAGGATTTTAGTCATTTGGAATTCTTGAGTGTCTGTTATCATATCACTTTTTTATCAAAACAATTTTTTTTCACCTAATAAATATGCAAAAGCAATGTTAGAAAAGTTAGTTAATTATATATAACCTCCGGAATAGTGATATTAAGACTAAGTAAGGTATATATATCCTGAAATCCTCCATCATAAAGTTCAATTCGTGTTCACACTGATAGAGGTCCGAAGTTGAATATTTCTGACAATAATAGACTGGTTGAAATAATTACTGACGAGAGAGAGAGAGAGAGAGAGAGAGAGAGAGAGAGAGAGAAATTTTTTAGTTTATAAGGACGTACCAAAATTATTTCAGCCTCTGCAACTATTTTAGGACCGACATTACTACAACGCATGATTTATTATCGAGTTTATGTAGACGAATATCTTTGCCGATATCTTATCATTGATTTTTACACATATGAAATTGAGATTACATTGATCATACAGCCGAACACTGAAAAATCATTAAGCAATCTTTAATATATAGTCAGGTATAGAAAACATATTTTGTTCTAAAATAAAAATAAAATGCAAGATATGAACACCGCCAAATAAACATATGCTATTCTAGAACTTTATACGTTTCATAGGTCGTTTAATTAAGATACTATGAGAGATTTAGGACGCTTTTTTCATAAAGTTTTTGCTTCCATAAAAATAATTTTCTGCTATTTAGATTAGATAATTTAAAAGCTTCTTATTATAAATATCATGAATAAGGTGAAAGCCTATTGATATGTTTTTTGCATGTGCCAAGAAACTATTTAAAAGAATCTTACTATTCTGAATAAAAAGTACAAATAAAGTTGAAATATTTATAGATATACTACAAGTAAACACTTTTTCATATGAGAGAGAGAGAGAGAGAGAGAGAGAGAGAGAGAGAGAGAGAACTAATAAACATTCTAAAAAGTTGTAGAGATAATTGGGTATTGGCCAGACATATAATGAGAACAGATAAGGAATAGGCAAAATGAATAACAAAACGGTCCCTACAGATTAACAAAACAGAGAAAGAAGGGAAGCCGTTGTATACACACACACACACACACACACACACATATATATATATATATATATATGTGTGTGTGTGTGTGTGTGTATGTATATATATATACATATATATATATATATATATGTATATGTATATATATATATATATATATACATATACATATATATATATGTATATTTATATACATATATATATATATATATATATATAAATATATATATATATATGAATATATATATATATATATGTGTGTGTGTGTATATATATAAATAAGTATAAATATATATGTATATATATACATATATATATATATATATATATATGTATATATATATATATATATATTTAGATATATATATGCATATATATATATATATATGTGTGTGTGTGTGTGTGTGTATATATATATATATATATTTATTTATTTATATTCATATATTTATATATAAACAGACATATAAATATGTATATATTTATATATATGTATATATATAGATAGATAGATAGATAGATAAATATATATATATATATATATATATAGATAGATAGATAAATATGTATATATATATATATATATATATGAATATATATATATAGATATATATATATATATATATATATTTATATATATATATATATATATGTGTGTATATATATAAATAAATATAAATATATATGTATATATATATATATATATATTTAGATTGAGATATATATATGCATATATATATATATATATATATGTGTGTGTATATATATATATATATATATACACACACACACACACGAACATATATATATATATATATATATGACCCTGGTTGGTATGACGTTACACGGATTGCCCTAACCATGCAAAAGATGACCGGAGCCGCCGCCACCCGGTTACGAGGAATGAAGGCTGACCGCACGAATTGGGAGGCATTCAATAAGGCACTCCTGAACCGCTTCGCTCGTACTGAAGAAGAAAATCTAAAACGGTGGGCGACTTATCGCTCAGACTTGCGGGTGGGAGAGAGCATCGCTCACTACCTTGACCGCATAAGAGAAGATTACGACAGTATGGCACCCGACATTGGGAGGACACTGGCAGCCAAAGATGCTTTCTGCCGACGGATGATAATGGATGCTCTTCCCTATGATGTAGCCGTACTCCTGCTCGGGCCTGTGCAACCCTTGGAAACTACCATCCCTAACGCGCAGTTGTTGCTAGACAAAAACCGACACAGACAGACAGGGGGAGGGATGGACGGTCTCCCCCCACCCCTCATGGCAGCGGCCCAACCTTCAGGGCAGCCCTGCACCCAGTCATCTTCGAAAACCTCTAAAGATTGGGGTGCGTATGGCAGAGGGACTCGAAGAGGAAGAGGTCAGAGAGGTAGGAGTGTGGCGACTGGCGGATGTTGGAAATTTGGTAGGAGGGGACACCTCCAGGCTGCATGCCCCTCCGTCGAGCAGCGGCGGTGTTTTGGATGCCACGCCACAGACCACCTACTTAACAGCTCTCCAAAAAACGGCGTCGGCTCAAGGGATCACGTTCCCCCTGCACCAACAAGAGGAAGGGGAAAACGACATGGGACGGGGGACCAACGGTCCCTCGGGCCGTCCGGCGAACAGCCAGGACCAAAGACAGAAGAGACAAGGAGTCAAACGTCACCCCCCAGTGTGACGTCGGGGGAAGCCCGTCAGTACCCCAGCCAGCAGTAAGGGATACCCCCGGGCCAGCGAGCGCAACTTCCCCAGGAGTGCCAGAAGGGGTTCGGGAGGTAGAGCAGCCACCTCCCACCGCCGCTCCCACACATGCAAGTATGAATGCGGTCCCCGGTCTTAGAGAAGAGCTGGGATTGGGTATCCAACGCGCTCTGCTTGATTCCGGGGCCAGTGTCTCCCTTATGGAAGAACATTTGGCGACGGATGCCATACAAACATCGAAGGAGTACCTGGTGTTGAACACGGCTGGGGTCACAAACTGATGACCCGACGTATCGTTAGACAGAGATTCATCCTTTAAGGTCGAGAAGTGACCCATGCCTTCTATGTCATTCCGACATTAAATATGGGGGAAATTCCCATTATCCTGGGAATCGATTTCATTAAGGAGAAACAAGTGACAATACGGGGCTCCGATGGGGAGGGGCTGGAAGTGAGGTGGAAAGTGGGACCAGGAGAAGAGACAGAGATACCCGTTATGGGGGAAACTCAGCCTCGAGTTAAGGTCGCCCTTACTGCTAAGGGGACAGCAGGGGCGGTTCCTGCCGGGCCGGAGGCAGGTGAATCAATCCCCCCCTCCTCCCTCTACTCCCTATCAGTGGCACCCGCACCGGAAATGCGCGAAGGTGATCTCGTGTATGTGGAACCACATCAAAAGTGGCAGGATTTCATGTCTCCAGGGGTCTCCACCATTACCGAAGGAAAGGTTGAAATTCCCTTTATGAATGTAAGTACCCAATGGTTCCACTTAGGCACTGAGTCGGTCGGCGACCTTGAGTTATGTTCATTTGTGACACCCGAACGGACACTGGCGACCTTGTCTTTCCATGGTCAAGGTCCCGGTGGGGATAGGCTGAGAAAGCTCCGTCAAACAGCTATTGGAGCGACCCCAATTAATTATTTTAAGAGAGTAGGAGATATTGAAGAGAATTTTGAGGACGTAATTGCAGTTGGAGATGAAACCCCAGGGAGAATTACTAAGTTTCCATTTAACATCGAGACTGGCAGTCACCCCCCAATTCGTTCTAATCCTTATAGGACTCCCGTCTGTCATGTAGAGGTAATTGAAAGAGAAATAAATAAGTTAAAAGTGCAAGGTACGATTCGAGAAAGCGAGTCCCCCTGGGTATCTCCAATTGTGATGGTTCGTAAGAAGGATGGTTCTTTTCGATTATGCGTAGATTATAGGAGGATAAATGCTGTTACCAAGGATAATGCATACTCTTTTCCCTCTATCGAGGAACTGTTACTTAAAGTCAGGGAAAGCAGGTTTTTTTCTACTTTAGATTTAAAGTCAGGGTATCACCAAATTCCCTTAGCTGACGAAAGTAAAGAAAAATCTGTTGGCACTCACTAATCCCAATCAGTAACAACCTGACTGTGATTAGCTCACCACTCCCTTCCCCAAATTTTACGTCCCGTAAAATTCACACTTATCAGATTTTTTTTCTCAAAAAAAATTTTTTTCTCTCTTTTTTTATGGAACTTTTCTAATCATTGTTTTTTTTCAACTGAAGACAAGCTTTCTTTTTCCACTAGATGTTGCCGCAGAGTACCACTCTCTTCGGGAGCATGTAAACATTAAAATTAAATACCTAAATCAAAATCAGAGGGCCGGTTGGCGTGTTACAATTGCAAGTTACACAAAGATGAATATCACGCCCACAATATATCATACAGAAACACAAAATCAGGTTTTAATACATCATCACCGAAATTTGGAGCACAAAATCAGAAAAATAATAATGTTTCAAATGCAATAAAATTTCATAAGGACCAACAAATCATCACATACACAAAATAAAGAAAATTATAAAAATTAAGAGAAATCAAAATAAATAACATACAATCCCAGCACCCTTTGATACATTTATCATTATAAGAAAACCATTTCTAACACAACCGTGACACTGCAA
>NC_090736.1:119898460-119913460 GCF_036898095.1 Palaemon carinicauda
GAACACATAGGCTACCATCATCATCACCTCCTCAAACGGCTGTTGAGGCAAAGGACCTCAGTTAGATTTTGACAGTCATCTCTACCTTGGGCTTTTAATTCAATACCTCTCCAGTAATCATCACCGACATCATCCTTCATAAAACTCAGCCAAGGTATGCCTGGGGTTCTTCACACTCTCTCAAGATTTTATGGAGTCTAGTTCAATGTTTGCTGCTATAATATCTCTTTGGTAGTACGGGAGCATGCCAAAATACTTTTCATTCACGCCTCACCATAATTTTATCCACATAATGTACTCGAGTAATCTCCCTTGTACGTTCATTCCTAACCTATTCAAGAAATTTAACTTAAAATACTTTTCTAATGACTGTTCTGAAATCTACTTAATCTGTTGGAGATTGTTTCATCATCATACCATGTCTCATGTCTATTAATTAACAAAGATCTCACGAAACTGATACATAGTCAGATATCTAAATGTAATTTAGATATCCTTTTCCTTTTTAAATTTCTTCAAACTCTATTTCAAGAGACACTTTGTTAATAATCATTGCTCTTAAATATTTATATGATTCTCACTTATTAATCCGTTCTCCTTCCTATGATATTCCATCTTACTTTGCATATTCTTTTCCCACCATCTCTTTTTTCTTTTATTTATTTTGAGCTGAAACTCAGGTGATATTTTATGTAAATGGTGAGCATATATATATATATATATATATATATATGTAATAGTTAGAATAGTAATATTACATGTTTAAAACAAATGAAGTAATATGTCATGTTGGTTGGAAGAGCTGACCGTGAGATTTGCTATGGTCACTCAAATTGTAAGCAGGATGTAAGATGCTGAATTGCCATTCTTTCTTAGTGTCAACACATTGTCTCTTCGTGTGAAAGTTTGTGACGTCACCGGATGCAGGTGTCTTCCGATTCCGTCACTTGGTTAAGAAAAAGCAAGCATACGATATTTGTGATATCGGTAATTTATTGAGTTCATATCTAAACTTCACCAGAATTGGTCATGTGGACCAACACAGCTTCCTCCAGTGATGGAGATGTTTAACTCAGTTGTTATTCACAATAAAACTTAAAAACTACTAAAATGTGTTCAGTAAACCATTCAAATACATCTGAAAACAACTCATACTCAAATGTGTGCTTAAGACAGTAGCACACCAATAAATGGTGGCAGCGATTAAACTCAAAGACAGCGGTTAAAATCTAAGACAGCGATTAAACTCTAAGAATTAGAGAAATATCTTCAAGACTTCAAAATAAATAGCTGTAAAACCAGAGATATATCTTCAAGACTTCAACATAAAAGCTGTAATACCTGATAAAGATCTTCAAGAACTCAAAACTATCTACAAGAATCTACAATTTTGACTAAGTCCAACGGAAATGCTAACACCAACATATGTTAGTATACAAATAGAATCTTCAATCAACATCCTAGGAAACCCAGGGACTGGCATTCAACTATTGCAAGACATATCCAGGAAGAACTACAAACAACAAGAAACTAGAACGAGACATCGCTAACAAAACATCAAGAGAGAGAGAGAGAGAGACGACGAGTCGACTACATATAAAGCTAAGTACAGAGATTTTGTATTCATTTCAGTTTGGGCAGTGAAGTGTAGTTATCACAAGTCGTTAGTCAATTATTACTGGGGTGAGTGAATTCCTAAACTTTGTTATAAGAAACTCCTAATTCTCATTTAGAATTTTTCTTTCTTTGTGCTAATTCCTTTTTCTTTCATAAACTCTTGGGGGGAAATGTATTGGGATTAGTAACATTGTTGGGGGAATTTTATTATACATATGCGTTTACGCAGTGGGCGTCTGTACTCATATAGATATTTTGATAGGATTGAAAGGGGTCAAAGAGATAGAAAAAAAAAGAATACAGCAGTCATGGCTCCTCCTGTCAGCCCTACCCCTGGACCTAGTGGTGTAGGCCAGGCTAATCCTCCTCCAATTGTGACGCTTGTAAATGCCAGGTCAGCAATCCTTCCTTTTCAAGGCCGTGTCAACGGGTTCTTGCCACAAAATGTGGAGTCATGGATTTCATCCGTTGATGCCCATTTAAATGCCAAACAAATCGTAGATCCTTTTGTACAATTACAAGAAGCTAAAAGTTTTATAGATTTTTCTAAGGGGGATGCGAGTGCGTATTTAAGAGGTGTTTCATTTCAAGAAGCAGTTACTTGGGATGATTTCAAAGTTAGGTTACGCGCGATCTATGGGGGTGAGGAAGCTTTGGATGTAGTGTTAACGTTACGAAATACACTTAATCAAGCCACTATGAATCGGCTTAATGTTGTTGAGAGAGCAGCTCTCATAGCTGATAGGCTTAACGAATATCAGGACATTTTAGGTAATTCCACTTGGGTTACTAACGATAATATCTCCGTGAAAGATTTTTTACGATTAATGTATTTAACTTGCATGACACTTATGTTGCCTGAAGCTTTAGTGCGGTGCTTTGATAAGAAGTTAATGCCTGCGAGTACGGAATTGGATGTCTATAAACAGATAAAGAAACACATGTCCAAGTGTCCAGATCTCGATCCCGTGTTAACTCAAGTTTTTGCTAAGAATGAAACAAAACCACAAACAGTGAACGTAATTAATAATCCAGTAGCGGGAGTGACGTGTTACAACTGCAAACGTCAAGGTCACATAAGCGCAGACTTTAGAACGAAATTTTGTTCAGTTCACAACACAGGATCACATTCTTATAGTCAATGTTACGTGCGTAAGACACAACAATATCCTAGAAATACACAGTCAATTCCACAGTCAGTTCCATATGGAAATAAAAAGAAAAATCCTCATTTTAACAATAAGAAGAAACAACAAAATGTCAATGCAGTTCAGAGTCCGAAATAAACAAACACTTCTTCAAATATCGCTGAGCCTGGGCCGTCAAACCAGACCTCGCAAGGTCAGCCTAATTTTCAGAATGTGCAGAGCAAAGCAAATACCACATAGTTAACTCTAGAGGGGAAGAGAGTGATGTTGGGTCAAGGTCATTTATGTCAACATCAATAGTATTGAATAATCAATTTAATGTTTTATCAGATAATTGTGAGACAATAGATTTTCCTATGAAACACACGGCCGAATTAAGTAAAACAGTGCATGCTCCCGTAGATTTGCAACGTATTCATACAATAATAAGCCAAAATGAGTTACGGCCAACCTTATATGCTGTAAATTTAGAACACAAATCCTTTACGTTATTTTTTGACTCTGGTAGTCCACGTAATATTATGGATTTGAAGACGCATCATTTGTTGTTTTCGAACTTTCCGATTGAAAAATCAGGAATCAGACTTTCAGGTATAGGAAATAATGAATTAAACGTCATAGGCATAACTCATATTCAGTTCAGAGTCGGTAATCGCACGTTTGCCGATACATTTGTTGTTGTGAAAAACATTAATATGTATCCAGCTGTAATTATAGGATACCCATCTATGGGAAATTAAAACATTATCTTAGCTCCTGCCAAGCACGGCGTGTATATCAAAGGGAAATTCTATAAGTCTTCTAATACTTTAAAGTCAGTTTTGGATAAAAAGGAGACGACAAATGTAACCGTAACGTACGTTGAAGAACCAATAACTTGTCTCAATAATAAAGAAATAATATACGCGACCCAGCAGAATTCTCGTTCACCCGTAATATCATCTTGCACGCAATATATCGAACCAAACATACCTTCGAATTTAATAGTGCAAATAAAGAAAACACTACCGGGATCTGAAATATTAATCCTTTCCGATACTTTGAAAACTAACTGATTGTCTGTCACACAAGCTATTTATACAGTAGGCTCACATCAGCAATGTAATATCGAAGTCTGTAATCATTTAAATAACACTTTAGTAATTCACAGAAATCAACATATCTTGGATGTAGAAGTTTATAAACATCGTATTCTTACCGTTGCTGAAATAAATCACTCTCAATCAGTTGCGGATGAATCCCTTTTACGATCTATTAAAAATAAAATCAGTAAGGACATTCAAGACGAAGAAATTCAGCAGAAAATTTTTGAACTTTTAAATAAATATACAGATGTCTTTTCCACTACGGATGGATCCTTAGGAAAAACAGATGTGATCGAGCATCAAATAAGGTTAAAAGACAAACAGAAAATTATATATGTACCCTCGTACAGACTCCCTATGAAATTCCAGAATGAAATAAATGATGAAGTAGGTAAAATGTTAGAGGAAGGAGTCATTAGAAAATCAAATAGCCCTTATAATTTTCCTTTAATAGTTGTACCGAAAAAAGATCGAACATGGCGTATCTGTGTCGACTTTCGTCGTCTAAACGAGGAAACGATCCCTGATCGATTCCCAGTGCCATGTACTGACGATATTTTGTCTTTGTTAGGTCAGAATAAATATTTTACCAGTTTGGACTTACTTAAAGGCTTTCACCAGATATCATTAGAAGAAGATAGTATCCCATACACAGCCTTCAGCACAGCCAGGGGACATTATGAATTTTTACGGATGCCTTTTGGTTTACGTTGTGCTCCTATAACATTTACAAGAATGATTAACATAGTGTTTGGAGACTTGTTAGGGGATATATTGCATGCCTATATGGATGATCTTGTAATCTTTTCCAACACCTTAGAGGAACATCTACGTAAGTTAGAACTAGTACTACAGAGATTAAGACAACATAACTTAAGGGTAAAGATTAGTAAGTGTGAATTTTTCAAAACAGAATTAATATATTTGGGTTTCATGGTGTCAAGCCAAGGTCTTAAAGTAGTCCATGATAAGGTGTCGGCTATACGTAATTTTCCCATACCTACTAATGTCAAGGGAATACAGCAATTTCTGGGTTGTAGTGGATATTACAGGCGTTTTATACGCAACTATTCAATAATAGCCGCTCCTTTAACTGATCTTACGAAGAAGGGCGTAGATTTCATATGGTCTGAGCAACATCAACAGGCGTTTAATACTTTGAAAGATGAACTGTGTAGTTCTCCTATCTTAAAATTTCCTGACTTCGGTAAGGAATTCTTCATTGCAACAGACGCCTCAGACTTAGGAGTAGGAGGGGTATTGCTTCAGCAATATGATAAACAGTTTTTCCCGATAGCTTTCTATTCTCGAAAATTGAGAACTTCCGAAAGTAAGTATGCAGTAATAGACAAGGAAGGACTAGCTATTGTTAATTCGCTAGTGCATTTTAAGTTCATAATTTACGGTTATCCCGTTAAGGTTCTTACTGACCATAAACCACTAACAGAGTTCTTTAAAGGCTTCAATCACAGCCCTAAACGAACTCGGTGGCATTTAATCATTCAAGATTTTGGCGCAAGAATCGGGTATTTACCTGGGAAAGCAAATATCATTGCGGATGCATTATCACGCAACCCCGTGTCATCTTGTACGGAGTCTTTAGCTGAATTAATAGATATATCAACATCCATGCCTATTGTAAAAACAATATCTGAACAAGAAGATTTAGGCTGGAGTGCTGAATTGTTACAGACTGAGCAAAGAAAAGATCAGAAAATAGAAACAATTATAAATGCTTTGAAAGGCAATCATAAAGAAAAAGAATATATAAAGTATAAGCAGCAGAATTATGTAATCAAAGATAATATTCTGTGTAGGACTGTGACAAGGAAAACCCGCAATACACCACATGTAACTAACGACCAGGTAGTAGTACCAAACTCACTTGTTTCCACTGTCCTGAATTGGTTGCATTCAAATCCATTACATGGACACCCTGGGTTCTCATTAATGTCACAGAAAGCCAAATCATTGTTTTATTGGCATACAATGCTTACAGATATAAAAAGACACATAGCTAATTGTCGCACATGTCAGGAAAACAAAGGGCATACGAAAACACCTGTTAGCTTAGGAGCTTATCCTGTTCCCAATCAACCCTTTGAAAGAATACATTTAGATTTGTTAACAGGATTTTACGAGTCAGACAGAGGAAATAAGCACCTCTTAGTAATTATAGATGCTTTAACTCGATATACAGAACTAATAGCGCTTAAAACTAAAACTGCGATTGAATGCGCTAGGAAGTTTTACGAGTGTTACATTTGTAAACATGGAATTCCACACATGATAATCTCAGACTCGGGTGGTGAATTTAATAATCACTTTCTTACCTCATTGTGTGAATTCCTCAAAATAAAGAAGATCAATACCATGATATATCACCCAGAGTCTAATGGGCTAGTGGAAAGAGCAAATAGGAAGATATTAAATATATTAAGGGTAACACTAGGGGAATCAGACCCCAACTGGGATATTGCAATACCGGCGGCACTGAGTACTCTGAATCATTCATATCATATATCAATTAAAATGTCACCGCATGAAGCATTGTATGGTACCCCAGTTAGAACACCTTTCCATGTATTAACGCCTACAACTAATCTATCAAATCCTTTAAAAGAATGTATAAATGCAAGTATAAGTCGATATGATATCCTTCGAAAGAATTTAGAAGAATCACAAATCATAATGAAAAGGAATCATGATAAAATAGCGAAACCAACTAAAACATATACCATGGGTGATAACATCTATATTCAAATCAATGTCAGAAAAGGGCTCAACTATAAACTAACACCTAAGTTTGAAGGCCCATTTAACATTTTGGAAACATTAACGGCCAATAGGTTTAGAATTCAAAACGTAGCCCAACCCACGGATGAGAGAATAGTACCATTGTCTCACATAAGAAATTAAAAAGAAGTGAGGAAAAATTTTAATTTTTGTGACTAAAAGTTTTCTTTTTAATACAGGAGTAATTACATATATTTTTTCTCGTTACAGGTTTCCAAGATGAATTTTTTGTTGTTGGGAGTGATATTGTTCGCTCAGACATTTTTTTCGTATGGGATGAGTTTTAAGACTAAGAATATATATTTTAAATATGGCAATATAGTTGAAAGACAAGAAGACATTTTTATTATATCAACCAACGTAATTGTCGAAGTGCATATGCAAGCAATTTTTCTTCAAGAGAATGATGTCACTAGCTTAAGAACCGCCATTTCAAGGTTTTCTGCATCATTGGATGAGTTGCATAGGAGACATTTTCATTTGACTACTAAGAGTTTGCTTGGATCAACATTAAAAGTTGCAGAGATGCTATCTGATGACTTGAAAAATAAGACTGGAGAGACAGGATCTTTGGCTTATGACCTTTTGATGTGGACTGTAGGACACGAACAAAAAGAAAGACGGAATCCGTTCATTTATGCTGCATTAAGCATCTTTGGGTCTGTTGCAAGTTTAGGTTTAGGACTTTCCAATCGTCTTAAAATTAGTAATCAAAATAAGAAAATTGAGTTCTTGACTCATAAAGATGAATTGATTATGTCAGAACTAAGAGATCAGTTAGCTTCAATCAATAAAATTATGGATTTGTTAAATGAACATTCAGATAATATCGTTCAAATTATGGAAGTACAGGATTTGTTAGCAACATTAACGTATTATGATTCAAAGATAGATCACATACATAACAGAATTGCACATTTCATTGAGAAATCCAAGGATTATGTAGAAGCTATCACGTTAGCAACTAAAGGTGTATTGTCGCCCCATTTGTTGCCTATACGTTACTTAAAATTAGTTCTGGAGAACACTAGGGATAAACTAGGCTATGTTCCTTTGTTAGACGAACATAGGTTAGAATTTTATTACAGCCTAATTACAGTAAACGTAGATAATAACAAGATTAGGATTACAATTCCCTTTGATTCTTCTGATGCCTGGCAATCTTACAGGATATCACCATTTCCGACTTTCATGACGAATCACTCAAATCTAGTAATATCCAGTTTGACAGGACACGTATTGATTTCCCCAGACAAGGAAACATATACGGTCATTAAAGACTTAAATCAATTAACTCACTGTTCAGACGCAATGGATAGAAAAATATGTACAGCTGACTCATTTGAATTCCGTAAAAACTTGATGGATTCATGCGAGTTAGGTATAGTGCTAGACGGTGCTCTCTCCCATACAAGTGAAAATTGTCTGGATAGGCTTTATCCCTTTGACAATAAAGAATTCAATTGCAGACTAAATAATGGCTCGTGGATACGATACGACAAGGACGGCTTCAATGTATCATGCCCTGACGGATCCACATCCTTCAACAACATCTTCGTCGCAGCAGATGGCTGTATCGGGACTTCCCCGAATTCCATGGTGACTGGCCTACGGACAATCATCAGATAACGAGCTTACTTTGCGAACTTCACGTGGACCTCTACAACGCCCGCACTTCCTCTCCCCTATAAAGGAAGTGTGGCGAAACTCTTAATGAAACTTACCGAAAAGGACCACCTGTCGCCGACTTACAAAGAGATTCTTCACCCTATATTACTAGCAGGTTTATGTGTAACGGTGTTAATTTTTATCGCCGTGAACATCCTTGTTTGGCGTAGGTTACGGCACAGCAAGCAGCGACAAAGGAACGAGTTGAATAGCCCTGACAATACCCCTTACCTGATCCAGTTCAAAGCTGTATGAGTGGCCACCTCATTCGCTAAGGGAGTAATTTGTCAGGATGATGTTTGTATGAAAAGCTGATTAGTACGCTAGTAATATGTAATTAAAGAAATTCTCTACATTTGCATTGTTAAAAATACATTTAAAATAACATTTAAAAAAATAAATAAAATAAAAAGGGATATAAATCATTTTTTTCTCTCGGCATCTAATAAAAATATATAAGCCGGAATGTTAAAAAAGAAAAGAGAAAAAAAAAAAAAAAAAAAATATAAGATATATAACATAATCTATGGGCATCTAATAAAATGTATCAGCCCTATATATAAATATATATATATATATATATGTACGAAACCGTGGTACGTGTACGTACCAGGAATTTGTATTTGTGCACTAAAAATTGAGTATCTTGTTTCTGACAAAGGTAACAATTATTCTTTAACAAGTTACCGAATCATTTGTAAGTCAGAATTTGTTTTGTTTTTTTGGTACCATGTAATCATTTGCTAGCAATGTACCATATATATGATCTTGGTTTTATCATGCATTTTTCTTTTTGCTTTGGTAATATCTTTTTTGTATGCATTATTATTATTATTTTTGATATGCCTATTTGGACATTCGTCCTCAGTTGGATATAGCTAGTTTTGAACAAAGAATGATACGTATGTCCAGTCACACCTAATAACCATGTTTCGGCTTGTTGTTAAATTTTTGTAAAAAAAAATTGAGATAGCTGGCCGAGCTTATGTAATAGTTAGAATAGTAATATTACATGTTTAAAACAAATGACGTAATATGTCATATTGGTTGGAAGAGCTGACCGTGAGATTTGCTATGGTCACTCAAATTGTAAGCAGGATGTAAGATGCTGAATTGCCATTCTTTCTTAGTGTCAACACATTGTCTCTTCGTGTGAAAGTTTGTGACGTCACCGGATGCAGGTGTCTTCCGATTCCGTCACTTGGTTAAGAAAAAGCAAGCATACGATATTTGTGATATCGGTAATTTATTGAGTTCATATCTAAACTTCACCAGAATTGGTCATGTGGACCAACACAGCTTCCTCCAGTGATGGAGATGTTTAACTCAGTTGTTATTCACAATAAAACTTAAAAACTACTAAAATGTGTTCAGTAAACCATTCAAATACATCTGAAAACAACTCATACTCAAATGTGTGCTTAAGACAGTAGCACACCAATATATATATATATATATATATCTATATATATATATATATATACACACACACATATATATATATATATACATATACTGTGTGCTTAGTTATATATATATATATATATGTATGTATATATATATATATATATATATTGTGTGTGTCTAGTTATATATATATATATATATATATTGTGTCTAGTTTTATATATATATATATATATATGTATATATATATATATATATATACATATATATATATATATATATATGTGTGTGTGTGTGTATATATATATATATATATACATATATATATATATATATATAGAAACATTTCTATGAACCTTTTTAGACAGCAAAATGTTAAGATTTCAAAACTCATAAACACATCTCATCCGAAAAAACTTCCCAGCCATGTTAGTTTAAATCCTCCCTAATGGTATTATTCATATTGGTTGAATTATGGATATTATGCTTAGTAACTACGGAGAAACTTTCTCAGGCCTAATAATAGTGGTTCTGCGAATCATAATCCATTCATCCGATCTAGCTTATAAATTCAACGTGACTTGAATTGGAAATGTGGGATTTGTGGTGCTTGTCAATATCTGTTTTAGATTCAGGTGTTTATTATTTCTGACACTAAATTTAGGCTTTTTCTGTGTTTGTCTGTCTCTCTGATGCATGTCCTTTTGTTATCATGATACCGTAAAGAACTGCTTCTTTCGATTACAGATAAGCACTATATTTATTATATTGGATAGCATACCATCATTCATTTTAATTCAGTGGAAATATGGAATCTCTAAGATACATACAAAATAAACGTTGCTGGTATATATTAGAGCCCCTATTAGTACAATTATCATTGATATCATTAATATCATCATTATCATTATATCTCGATATATATTCTCTTAAAACATAGACACAATGTTATTTTGATAAATGTTTTCGGTCTATGATATAGATTTAAAGATATAAAGTCTTGGGATATCGGAATATCTCAATTATGCTATAGACTCTGAGAAAAATATCAAGTAGTTCATTTTTTAACTCAAATAAAGTTGCTTGAAGCCTTACAATTATACCCTTCTTACACGAAATAAACAATTCTGATTATTATCTGAAATATTTTGAAAAGAGGACAATACACATAATTTCCCTGTTTCATTAATTTATGGAATATTTCTACCATTTGCAAATAAATTATTTAGTCTGTGATATTCAGGAAGTAATAAACATTTAAACAAATGTTGATCTTAGGGTAAATGACTGTTATCATTAGGAAATGTACGTAAAAATAATAAACGGATAATTATTGTATTTTTTTCATTAATATCTTCTCGAGGGCCAACTTAAACAGAGAGAGAGAGAGAGAGAGAGAGAGAGAGAGAGTGTGTGTGTGTGTGTTTTGGAAAAATTGCATTGGTCAGAATGATGATAAACAGAACAATGTAAATAAAAAAAAACGGAAAAAAAAAGTAAATTCTGTGAGTCGGATCTTGATCTGAAATTGTCGCTAATAGTAATAATAATGATTATCAAAATAAAAAATGCTTGGGCATAAAATAGAAAAGGGTATGATTTTTCCAATCATAATCAGTGATCCACGGTCATAATAATAATAATAATAATAATAATAATAATAATAATAATAATAATAATAATAATAATAATAATAATAATAATAATAAATTAAAACAAAAATTTTTACAAGATTTATCATTTATTAACAAAAATACAAATTTCTTTAAACAACTATCAACTATAATAACAATAGTAAATTTATGAATTAAAAGCTAAGAAAATGCTGAGAAATTGACAAATCGCAGAGTATAACACTATAAGAAAAACTAATTTCCATTGATCTGAAATTTATAAAATATTCTTACTGACATATCTATCATGGTGACAAGAAAAGCCTTTTCTCTGTTCTAAAGGCAAAAAAATTTCCACAAAAAAACCAATTAGTTTAATCACCATTTACCTAAAAAAAAAAAAAATAGAGCAATATCAGAGTTATATAGGACTATTTAAGTAAGTAGTTTAGCAAAAATATTTATTAGAAAAGAGACTGTAACGCTAAAGAACCCCTCGGCCATTGCCTTGGTTTTTTTTACTTAAGACTTTGCATATCTTTATATAAATTAATTAATTCTATCATCATTAGTTATCTTATATTTGATTTCCTGTTCTATTTCTAAACCATTATGTTTACCATATGGTTCAAAACTTTGCACATAACTCTTTTACTTAAGATATTGGTTGATTCAAAATTGTCCTTAGTCTCACCTGCTTAGAAGATTGATAAAAATGCAAAAAGTGAAGCAAAGAAGAAAGTTAAATGTGTGTGGGTACATCATGAGAGAGAGAGAGAGAGAGAGAGAGAGAGAGAGAGAGAGAGAGAGAGAGAGAGAGAGAGAGAGAGAGAGAGAGAGAGAGAGAAAATTTCTGAGAATACAATCGGGGAAAATGTCCTATTACCCATGTCACAGTACAAAATCCTTTTGAGGATGAGTTCTTTTCTTCCAGCCAAATGTTTCCCCAAGAACCATTTTCTGTCTTTACTGCTGAAGAGAAAAAAAAAACATCTCTCCTTCAGATGTCTTATTTCCTCCATCTCAACTCTGAGATAAAGAACTGAATGGAAAGTTTCTCGCTTGAATCCAGTTTCGAAAAGATGAAACTTGAAGAAAATCAAACTTGCAGCCGAAATATTCGTCCTAAATCTCTTATTCATCTTATAAAGAGAATAATGTGATATGCGGAATATTCTTATATGTGAATAGAATTTTCATGCCATTTCGTATAGGCTTTGTATTTAATATAGATTACTGTGATGGATATTGAGCAACCTCGCTGATCATCGGTAAGTTTTAATCATTTGCAGCTACTCTTCACCGTATTATATTTATGCATATAAAGGTAAATTTATATAAATTTAAAACAATTAGTTTAACCGTCCTTGCTATCATAACCAGTGGCATTATATATCACAGTGTTGGCAGGAGATTCCAAAACCAATGTTGAATGATTTCCTTAATGCGAGGTGATATTTCAATTATATCTAGTGATCAAACCATTGATGCTTGGTCCCCCGGTCAGTGGTAACTGGCGATTGCACCGTTAAAATTATGCCCCTCAAGCACCTCCTTAACTCCATTGTCCCATTTTTAGTGTTCAAACTGCAAATCAGTCCATGTCCTCGCTGTGATCCCTGACCACACATACCCAGAAATCTTCAGTTGGCTTTGTGAGCAAAGGGACGTCCCATGCAGTACAATGCCCTCAAATCATTCCTCCTCGAGCATTATTCAAGGTCTCCAGACGTCTATGTAGCCAGAAATTTTCACCTCACTCAACAAACGCTGTGGGATCAAAAAGCATCAATGGTCCTCTAAGGAATTATCAGTATTGCTCGTATTTAGCCTTTTGCAAAAAGATTTTGTGAACTGAACCTTCTTTGTTTCCTTCAGGTACAACAGCTGATCGAGTATCTGGGAGCTACCCTTCCCAAAATCGACACTTTACCTAAAAAGAACACTAATTTTGTCGAAACATACTTCTTTCAACTTAAACATTTAAACATTCTGAGCTGGACTAATTCAAAAGTTTTGGAAATGAAATATTACACCAGATGAACTGGATATCCCAGTTTAGCTATAAATACTCTGGTTATGAACTCATATACCAAAGGAAACGACAGATGATAAAAATTATTTTTAAAAAGATAATAATAATAATGATAATCCTGTACTACTATACACAAAAGTAATTTCTATGTTAACAGACACAAACAAATTAAAACTACAATCCCGCCCTCGTGTAATACGCAACACGATGTGTAATTTAAAAAAATGGGCATAAGGGTATTATAAGTGTCAACTTACACAAATGTTTTCTATTCTCAGTAAATGTATTTACATTTCGATATCAATGAATATGATAATACTGATAAAAAGGATTGAAAAATAATTGATGGTAACATTTGGAGACCAAATCTTCATAGGGTATTTTTATCACCATTTATATTGATAAAACATGTGGCATAACCCAGGCCTATTACATACGTTTCTCCAGACCAGTGGTTCTTAAACTTTTTTGCCTTGCACCCCCCTTCTGCATTAAACATATTTCCCATGCCCCGCACCCCCCCCCCTCTCCACCCTTGAAATTTTTGCCAAAGTAGAAAGTACTGCATATATGTATGTATTATAAGCTAATGTATTTCATTGGTTATGTGAGTATATGGATGAATGATAGATTTTTATTTCATTGCTGTTGATTTCTAAGAGGAATGCACTGTACTATATTTCAATAAAATAAACAGTGTTTATAGAAAATGGGTAAAATAAATATATTATGATGAAACAGAATTTTATCTTAATCTTTTTCAAACTGTTTTAGGATTATGCAGATTACAGTCATTACATTAATAGAAAATACTTAAAAAGATACTAATTGCTGCAAAAATAAACATAATTTTTACTCCTAATACAATCATTCATGGATCATGACCACATCAAAAAATATTACACATCCTCCTTAATGATTAATATATCCATATTAATGTAGTATTGTGAAAACAAAAGACATCATAATTAGTAAATTTTTATTTTCATTATTACTATTTTAACTACTTGCAATATTATATAAAAAGTGGATTATAGCCAGTTGCCTTTTTAACTTAGTGCCACTTATTAGTGGGATGGGTGACACTGGCTCTTTTGAGCAGCTAATCGGGGAATATTTGATGGTGTTTGACTCAATGTAAATCGGAGCTCACTTGCCACATCAAGCTCATTTCTTTTCTTCGTTCTAATTCCAACTAACATTGAGAACCCTGCTTCACAAAGGTAAGTAGACGAAAAGGGGACAATCACTTATAGGATTCGCTGACTTATTTTCTGGTAAACTGAAAGATATTTCATCCAAAACTTTTCCATATCAAGAGAGGTAAAATCCTCTTTTGCCACAGAATTAAACTTCAGTTCTAGGAACTGCTCTTGTAAATCTTCTGGAACATCATCAACTTCCAGGGAAAGGGGGTTCCAGGCAAGACTGAATACAAAACTATCCTCATCGATGTTAGGGAAATAACATTGAAATTCTTTTCCAGTCCTTGAAGGTGATCTTCGATCTCTGATTTAAGGCTATCACTGAAGCTCTTCTCATTCAAGATTCCATTCAGACGAGGAAAGGATGATGTGTTCTTCTTCTGGATGTGACGCTTCCACAGCTGCTGCTTGCCAATGAATGCTCGA
>NC_090736.1:119918460-119925264 GCF_036898095.1 Palaemon carinicauda
TAAGAAAAGGAGGAACTGTTGCATCAACATTAAAGAGTATAGATTTAAGGGTAGACCACCATTTATATTCTTGAGTTGTACCAGAAAGAGTTTCTTTTATGGTTAAATTGTGTTCCTTCCCAGTTGAGGCATAAACTCTCTGAGCAAAATCTTGAAGTTGTATATAGTTATTTCAGGTCAAATCAAATATGTTACTCTTCCAAAGATGATAGGCCTCCTGCTTCTCCAAATAAGCACGTCTACAATCATCATTGAACCACAGTTTGTCTTTCACTCGGTACCTAAGCACACGAGAAGGGCTACTCCTCTCAATTATGTTTACTAGATTCTCATTCGAAGGGACAACAGGATCTACACTACTATATAATTGTGACCAATTCAAGCACAAAAGATCATGCAAAATCCCGTTCCAGTCTGCTTGGGATTTCATATAAATTTTACAGGAGTATGATACATTAGGGACAGGCTGCTCAATCTTCACTACTAATGAAATCAAGGAATGATCAGATATCCCGACTGGAAAACCAACCTTATTGTTATAAAGCCATGGGAGTCAGTGTATACGAGGGCCAAGCAATTACCAGACCTGTGGGTAGCTTCATTTATGATTTGCTCATAGCCAGATTCAGAGGCAAACTCTAAAGCTCTTAAGCCATGGCGATCGGTAGGAGAGATAGAACTTAACCACTCCCTATGGTGAGTATTAAAATCACCAACAAAGAGAAAAGAAGCCTTTCTATCATCTTCTTGTATCTTAGCCATAATGGTAAGCAGACAACCGAAGATAGAATCACCCATGTCTGGATTCCGGTAGATCGAACATAAATAAAAGTTGCTATATCTGCCACAAACTTTTATTACTGGAATCTCATGACAATCCACATTGATAGCAGGACTATGAAGAGCAGGGTACCTAGTCCTAATATACACCACCATTCCCCTGGCCCCAGGTATGGCATCAGGTTTCAACTTTATTGGCTTCTCAAAACCAGTAATAAGGAGCTCAGACGAGTGCCTCATACTAGAAACAAAAGTTCCTGAGCACAAAAGAGTATCATACTGTCTGGACGCAACTGTAAGGTCTTGAATATTTGCATGAAGACCACGAATGTTGCAATACAGAAGACGACATTGACGAAATCTAGGATGTACTGGTCCCGGATTTTGCTTAATGTCTTCAGGCCACATAAGAATAAATAGAAATAAAAAAGAGACATCATACTTAAAAACTAGATTAACAAGAATTATAACCAAAACAATATGTACAGAATTATAAATAAAGTTATTGATGAAACCCATAGACTAAGGTAAAAAGTTGGAAAAACAAGTCAACATGGAGAAGCCGATACACCATGCAAGGCTAAATACCCTCCAGGATAGCCACTTCAATTAAAGCGAGAACAGTAAGATGGTTTTGAGAAGAAAAAGAATCAAAAAAGGAAAAGACAACCTCTTGATAAACGACCAGGCATCCATGACCCCTCTATTAAGCCTGTCCAACACACCATTTCAAAAAACAAGAGGAAGAAAAAAAAAATAAGATAGAAAAGTATGCCCGAGTGTACCCTCAAGCAAGAGAACTCTAAACCAAGACAGTGGAAGACCATGGTACAGAGGCCATGGCACTACCCAAGACTATAGAACAACGGTTTAATTTTGGAGTGCCCTTCTCCTAGAAGAGCTGCTTACCATACCTAAAGAGTTTTTTTTACCCTTATCAAGATGAAAGTACACTGAACAATTGCAGTACAGTCAAAGGATCCAATAACTCTCTAGTGGTTTTATCTCAACGGGCATCTGGTGTCATGTCCAACCTACTATCTATGTATATATATATATATATATATATATATATATATATATATATATATATATATATATATATATATATATATATATATATATATATATATATGTGTGTGTGTGTGTGTGTGTGTGTGTGTGTGTGTGTGTGTCCTTATCCTTCTACGTTTTTTATACAGGGAGTTTAATGACCTTCTTAAGAGTACCATGACTATCATAAATTGTTTTTTGCGATTATTGATCTTTTTATAGGTGACGCGTATTAAGTCTGATAGGTGACGTGCCGTAAGCCTATTAGTGAGAGTATATTTTCACCACAATGGAGATTTTCACAAAATCTGACAATTCAGCATATTGACAGAGCAACATTGCATTAACTTACACGAAGGGTGAACAGTACCAATCAAGCTATCATTAAAATAAGAAGGTAGTCATGTGAAGAATATCAGGCTTTTTAAAGTTTAGTCATGAAAATTTTTATAATAAAGTGAAAAACACCATTGTTCCCATGTCTCATTATCTATCGACATAGGGCACAATTGGTGTCAGGTGAAAGAATATGTCCGTTTGTGT
Organism: Palaemon carinicauda; assembly: GCF_036898095.1. Taxonomy (NCBI): domain Eukaryota; kingdom Metazoa; phylum Arthropoda; class Malacostraca; order Decapoda; family Palaemonidae; genus Palaemon; species Palaemon carinicauda. Next base: position 119,920,837 of record NC_090736.1, read on the forward strand.
ATGCTGTGAGCGAAGTTGTTCTTTAAGATGGCAAAATAAAAGTTCGAGATGCCTCTGTATACAAGGACTAACATAGCCGAAATTGATGCCGCGGGAGATGAAAATGAAGGAGCAGTGGGTTATGGTTATATCGATAACGAATAGAGACAAGAGCAAAAATCTCAGGACTTACAAAATAGGTTACATAACCTAGCCTAGTTAATAAACCGATTATTAGTTGAACGAGAAGAGCATATTCGACGTACATAAACGAAGTACAAAAGCACACAATTGAAAGTACACATGCAGAGCCGAGTGAAGATACTCAAAACGTTGCAGTACGAAAATTGCCAGACCTCTAAGCAATTGTTAAGACTTTTGACGATCAACTGTCTAATGAAGGGCTTCAATCAACCGAGTTGTTTATGAGAGACTCTGACCTAGCCACAAATGGGTGGTCAGAAAGAGATAAAGCAGTTAAAGTAATTAGGTTTTTGAAATATGCTCTGGCAATGAAGGTATTATGTTGGCGATAAGATAGCATAAGATGTTATATTGACATTAAACAACGTTAATTGAGAAATACGCCTTACGCAATGCAAGAAAAGGGGATATGAAAGAAAACTACAAAACAAAAATTAGAGAGGGTTATTCAGTTCTCAGTTTAGAAATTCGTATTTTTCGAGATTTTGATTTGTTTGCTACACAGAGTGCCAATATCCCAGAAGGTGATAAAAAAGTAAGTGCCCGTAAATATATTCAGAGATTAGTAAACCCGTATTTATGTGGTTATTTGTTTGAGGACAATCGCTCGTTAGCAGACGTAGTGATGGTAATACAAAACATTCTAGATATTTTGCCAGAAGAAAAAATGGCGGAGAATAACTGTCCTGATGCCGGAAAGGTGGCAGCAATGAGAGGAACTCACCTACCCCCAAACCATGAAAGGGGGAGAACGAATTCAGCATGTGAGAAGGGTCTTCAGATGTTGGCAGTGAGTGGGAAAATGGCACCAATGAATGGAGTGCCCTTCTCCAGGATCCTTCCTCTGTTACACTTATCAGGCCTAACGGTCATCTATCTCTATAGTGCCCAGCAAAAAATCGCGGAGGGTGGGTGTGATCTGTGAAGTTTAATCATGATTTTTTTGTTTGGCCCACCTTGGGAATCCCAGGAATCGAGGCTATACTTGATTTGGATTTTATAATGAGTCATCAAATATACATTTGCGACAAAACATATAGAATAACAGTAAAAGCGGGACGGTGCATTTTGTTGATAACAACTCATGAGAGAGTAAGTGCTTGTGCGGGAAAGTAGAGATGATTAAATAAGGTAACAGTTGTACTTAAAAGAGGAGGAGTATTGCCTCCCCCAACAATTACGAGCATATCAGTGTCAGCCTCTCCCAGATGGAACTAAGGTCGTAGTTAAACCCCTTGACAAATGGGCACACATGGTCTTAGTTGGCTTGTCAGAAATAAAAGAGAACGGAGTTGACATTACGATAGTTAATCTCTTAAATGAAAGAGCTGTGTTAGGAAGTGATTATGTGTGTGAATTGGAGTTATTTGAAATGGCCAATAATGGGATCCTGTTAACCATAATTCCAACCCACACAGATGAACGTACTCAGAACTTGATTATGCAAGTGTGAAAACTATGTCCACCTGAATATCAACCTTTAGCTAGTAACATTGTTAATAATTATTCCGATGTAATTGTAATTGGACACCAGCCACCCGGGAGGATTGTTCGATTTCCTTTAGCATTAAGACTAGACAGGCGGAGTCGACTAGTCCAAGGCCTTATAAGGTACCCAATCAATTTTAGGAAGAGATAGGAAGGGAAATTAGTAAATTAAGGGAACACTGGATTATCGAAGAGAGCAAATCCCACAAGACCTCCCCAATTGTAGCTGTTAGGAAAAGGGATAGCTTGGTAAGAATGTGTGTTAATTATAGGAAGTTGGAGGCAGTCACTAAGGATAATATATTTCCATTTCCCTCGATCGAAAAAATTATTCGTGAAGGTACAGAATAGAAAATATTTTACAACTATCGATTTGGATTCTGGATATTATCAAATACCCATTCAAGAACACAGTAAATGTTAAACGGCATTTATAGCCAAAGATCAACTATCAGTTTAATTTTCTTCCTTTCGGTGGTTAAAAATGTTCCGAGTTATTTTTTCTAGAGTAATGATGGTGGTTTCGTCTCTCTTCATTGGCCCTAATGTTCTTGTTTATATAAACGATATCATAATTACCGAGGAACAATCAGGAAATGAGAGAGAGAGAGAGAGAGAGATGGAGAGAGAGAGAGAGAGAGAGAGAGAGAGAGAGAGAGAGAGAGAGAGAGAGAGAGAGAGAGAGAGAGAGGTGGGGGGAAGGTTAGTGAACGTGAATGTATGTAGGTGGCTCAAGGGACATGACCAGGGGTATCCTGAATGAGTGCCCCGATGATGCAGGTGTCATTGACTTGTGAGGAGTTTGGGACATAAAGGAAGTCCGAGACAGACAGAAATAAGAGGAATGTATGGAAAAGAATGCGATCAGGGATTGGAGGGGAATCAAAAAGTTATCCATCTTTTCTGAATATGCCTCTTGAGAATTTTTTTTATAGAGATTGATATCTTAAATTGTGCTTACAAAAAAGAGGGGAGGGGAAATTTTATGCACGGTAGTTCTTCCTCCCTCTTTAATTAATCGAGCCATCTAAATTGTACATGCATGTCCGTATGCAGGGCATTTAGGGATTGATAGAACATTAAGGAGAGCCCGTGAATTCTTCTTTTGGTTTGGAATAGAAATTTCTATAGAAAATTATATTAAATGGTGCCATGCTTGTAACTGTTTCAAAGAATATAAGAAAAACTGTACCAGAAGCTAGAAAGTGGCCTGTGATTTCTATTAAAATTTTATTCAGTGAATATGGAGGTGATAGGACAATTTACTACGATATAACACAACCTAAGTATACTGAATATGTGTATTTGTGGATGCATTTACGCGTTAGACTCATATTTACGCAATGTTGGATAAATCAGCAAATTCATTAGCCCAGGTGCTCTACGCTTTCATTACTAGGTTTGGTTGCCAAGAAAAATTTTAATAATTGATAATGGTCTAAAGTTTATAAATAAGGTGGTAATGCTGCCATATTAAAAGTTTGGTGCTCTCTCTCTCTCTCTCTCTCTCTCTCTCTCTCTCTCTCTGGGTAAAATTTTCACCGCCAAAAAAAAGTTTCCTGAACAACTTACTAATGCTGCCATATTAAAAGTTTGGTGCTCTCTCTCTCTCTCTCTTCTCTCTCTCTCTCTCTCTCTCTCTCTCTCTGGGTAAAATTTCACCACCAAAAACAGTTTCCTGAACAACTTACTAATGCTGCCATATAAAAGTTTGGTGCTCTCTCTCTCTCTCTCTTCTCTCTCTCTCTCTCTCTCTCTCTCTCTCTCTCTCTGGGTAAAATTTCACCACCAAAAACAGTTTCCTGAACAACTTACTAATGCTGCCCATATTAAAAGTTTGGTGCTTTCTCTCTCTCTCCTCTCTCTCTCTCTCTCTCTCTCTCTCTGGGTAAAATTTCACCGCCAAAAAAAAGTTTCCTGAACAACTTACTAATGCTGCCATATTAAAAGTTTGGCTGCTCTCTCTCTCTGTCTCTCTCTCTCTCTCTCTCTCTCTCTCTCTCTCTCTCTGGGTAAAATTTCACCACCAAAAACAGTTTCCTGAACAACTTACTAATGCTGCCATATTAAAAGTTTGGTGCTCTCTCTCTCTCTCTCTCTCTCTCTCTCTCTCTCTCTCTGGGTAAAATTTCACCGCCAAAAAAAAGTTTCCTGAACAACTTACTAATGCTGCCATATTAAAAGTTTGGTGCTCTCTCTCTCTCTCTCTCTCTCTCTCTCTCTCTCTCTCTCTCTCTGGGTAAAATTTCACCACCAAAAAACAGTTTCCTGAACAACTTACTAATGCTGCCATATTAAAAGTTTGGTGCTCTCTCTCTCTCTCTCTCTCTCTCCTCTCTCTCTCTCTCTCTCTGGGTAAAATTTCACCACCAAAAACAGTTTCCTGAACAACTTACTAATGCTGCCATATTAAAAGTTTGGTGCTCTCTCTCTCTCTCTCTCTCTCTCTCTCTCTCTCTGGGTAAAATTTCACCACCAAAAACAGTTTCATGAACATCTTACTAATGCTGCCATATTAAAAGTTTGGTGCTCTCTCTCTCTCACTCTCTCTCTCTCTCTCTCTCTCTCTCTCTGGGTAAAATTTCACCACCAAAAATAGTTTCCTGAACATCTTACTAATGCTGCCATATTAAAAGTTTGGTGCTCTCTCTCTCTCTCTCTCTCTCTCTCTCTCTCTCTCTCTATCTCTCTCTCTCTCTTTCCCTCTCTCTGGGTAAAATTCTCACCGCCAAAAAAAAAGTTTCCTGAACAACTTAA